>NC_091343.1:1807359-1872359 GCF_038502225.1 Cherax quadricarinatus
TGTACTCCATCTGCGGTCTTCTTTGCCCTTCCCCAATCTTCATGACTTTGCACTTGGTGGGATTGAACTCCAGGAGCCAATTGCTGGACCAGGTCTGCAGCCTGTCCAGATCCCTTTGTAGTTCTGCCTGGTCTTCGATCGAGTAAATTCTTCTCATCAACTTCACGTCATCTGCAAACAGGGACACCTAAGAGTCTATTCCTTCCGTCATGTCGTTCACAAATACCAGAAACAGCACTGATTCTAGGACTGACCCCTGTGGGACCCCGCTGGTCACAGGTGCCCACTCTGACACCTCGCCACGTACCCTGACTCGTTGCTGTCTTCCTGACACGTATCCCCTGATCCATTGTAGTGCCTTCCCTGTTATCCCTGCTTGGTCCTCCAGTTTTTGCACCAATCTCTTGTGTGGAACTGTGTCAAACGCCTTCTTGCAGTCCAAGAATATGCAATCCACCCACCCCTCTCTCTCTTGTCTTACTGCTGTCACCATGTCATAGAACTCCAGTAGGTTTGTGACACAGGATTTCCCATCCCTGAAACCATGTTGGCTGCTGTTGATGAGATCTTTCCTTTCTAGGTGTTCCACCACTCTTCTCCTGATAACCTTCTCCATGATTTTGCATACTATACATGTCAGTGACACTGGTCTGTAGTTTAGTGCTTCATGCCTGTCTCCTTTTTTAAAGATTGGGACTACATTTGCTGTCTTCCACGCCTCAGGCAATCTCCCTGTTTTGATGTATTGAATATTGTTGTTAGGGGTACACATAGTTAGGTAAGACACATATGCAACAGTTAGACATCTTTATTCCGAAACGTTTCGCCTACACAGTAGGCTTCTTCAGTCGAATACAGAAAGTAGGCAGGAACAGTAGAGATGTGAAGACGATGTAATCAGTCCATCACCCTTAAAGTCGTAGAATTTGAGGTTGTCAGTCCCTCGGCCTGGAGAAGTTCAGTTCCATAGTCAGGAACTATCTGAAGATCAAGCGACAGTGCGGAGACTTAAATACTGTCGGAAGGAGAGGTGCAGGGTAGTAGTAGTAGTAGTAGTAGTAGTGTATGTAGTGAGAGGCAACTGAGAGGTCATGTCCCTCTCAGATCCAACCCTTCTCACTTGAAAAGCTTGTCCAAGGTGTTTTCTGTACCAAGATGCCACGTGTTGCAGTGTCTGACAAGATGAACATCAAAATGGTATACAATACCGACAGGTTGTTAGGTAAGACACATATGCAACAGTTAGACAACTTTATTCCGAAACGTTTCGCCTACACAGTAGGCTTCTTCAGTCGAATACAGAAAGTAGGCAGGAACAGTAGAGATGTGAAGACGATGTAATCAGTCCATCACCCTTAAAGTCGTAGAATTTGAGGTTGTCAGTCCCTCGGCCTGGAGAAGTTCAGTTCCATAGTCAGGAACTATCTGAAGATCAAGCGACAGTGCGGAGACTTAAATACTGTCGGAAGGAGAGGTGCAGGGTAGTAGTAGTAGTAGTAGTAGTAGTAGTAGGAGTAGTGAGAGGCAACTGAGAGGTCATGTCCCTCTCAGATCCAACCCTTCTCACTTGAAAAGCTTGTCCAAGGTGTTTTCTGTACCAAGATGCCACGTGTTGCAGTGTCTGACAAGATGAACATCAAAATGGTATACAATACCGACAGGTTGTTAGGTAAGACACATATGCAACAGTTAGACAACTTTATTCCGAAACGTTTCGCCTACACAGTAGGCTTCTTCAGTCGAATACAGAAAGTAGGCAGGAACAGTAGAGATGTGAAGACGATGTAATCAGTCCATCACCCTTAAAGTCGTAGAATTTGAGGTTGTCAGTCCCTCGGCCTGGAGAAGTTCAGTTCCATAGTCAGGAACTATCTGAAGATCAAGCGACAGTGCGGAGACTTAAATACTGTCGGAAGGAGAGGTGCAGGGTAGTAGTAGTAGTAGTAGTAGTAGTAGTAGTAGTAGTGAGAGGCAACTGAGAGGTCATGTCCCTCTCAGATCCAACCCTTCTCACTTGAAAAGCTTGTCCAAGGTGTTTTCTGTACCAAGATGCCACGTGTTGCAGTGTCTGACAAGATGAACATCAAAATGGTATACAATACCGACAGGTTGTTAGGTAAGACACATATGCAACAGTTAGACAACTTTATTCCGAAACGTTTCGCCTACACAGTAGGCTTCTTCAGTCGAATACAGAAAGTAGGCAGGAACAGTAGAGATGTGAAGACGATGTAATCAGTCCATCACCCTTAAAGTCGTAGAATTTGAGGTTGTCAGTCCCTCGGCCTGGAGAAGTTCAGTTCCATAGTCAGGAACTATCTGAAGATCAAGCGACAGTGCGGAGACTTAAATACTGTCGGAAGGAGAGGTGCAGGGTAGTAGTAGTAGTAGTAGTAGTAGTAGTAGTAGTGTAGAGGCAACTGAGAGGTCATGTCCCTCTCAGATCCAACCCTTCTCACTTGAAAAGCTTGTCCAAGGTGTTTTCTGTACCAAGATGCCACGTGTTGCAGTGTCTGACAAGATGAACATCAAAATGGTATACAATACCGACAGGTTGTTAGGTAAGACACATATGCAACAGTTAGACAGCCTGCTCCCTTCCGACGGCTGGCTCTCCGCACTGTCGCGTCTTCGAATGATTCACGACTATGAACAATTTTTCACTCCCAGCCGAATTGTTCTTCTCAAATTCTACGACACAAATGATAGACTGTTATCGTCTTCACATCTCTGCTGCTCTATACTTTCTGTATTCATTGAAGAAACTACTGTGTGGCAACGTTGATAAAATCTCTAACACTATTGCACTGTGTGTCTTACCTGTGATTATACCGGCACGATGTTCATCTTGTCGAACACTGTATGCGAAAAACACCTTGGTTAAGCTCAGTGAGAAGGGTTGGATCTGAGGAGGACATGACTCTCGGTGCCTCTCGCCTGCTACTGCTGCTACTACTACTGCTGCACTGCCTGCCTCTCGCTCGTTGGCTGTTAATCTCGCGCTGATATGATCTTCAGGTAATTCTGACTATGGAACGAACTTCGAGCCGAAGTTTGACTGCTCAAATTCTACGACGCACAGAATTGATGAACTGGGCCCATCGTCTTCACATCTCTGCACCATCTGCCTGCTCTGTATTCGACTGAAAGCTTACTGTATGAGCAAAACGTTTGGAATGAGATGTGCAACTTGCGCGTAATCAACACTGTAACTGTATCATTATACCGACACGATGTTGTTATCTGGCCCCATTGCCTTTGAGGTATCTAGCTCACTCAGAAGCCTCTTCACTTCTTCCTCGGTTGTGTGAACTGTGTCCAGCACTTGGTGGTGTGCCCCACCTCTCCGTCTTTCTGGAGCCCCTTCTGTCTCCTCTGTGAACACTTCTTTGAATCTCTTGTTGAGTTCCTCACATACTTCACGGTCATTTCTTGTTGTCTCTCCTCCTTCCTTCCTTAGCCTGATTACCTGGACCTTGTCTGTTGCTTTCCTCCTGATGTGGCTGTATAACAGTTTAGGGTCAGATTTGGCTTTCGCTGCTATGTCGTTTTCATATTGTCTTTGGGCCTCCCTTCTTATCTGTTAATATTCGTTTCTGGCTCTACAACTGCTCTCCTTATTCTCCTGTGTCCTTTGCCTTCTATATTTCTTCCATTCCCTAGTGTGAGACCTCTACCCACTCTACCGGAGGTATCCCAGCGAGTGAGCACGTCTCCTGTATATCCCAGTGCTTAACAGAATATGGAATAGCATATGAAGGTACAAAATAAAAATGGGAACTATGGCTATAGTTTACTTAATAACATAAAAGGGCTAGAATACAACATATCCTGATGGAAATTTACACAATATAACAATTGACCTATGAGACTTATTACCAGGGGGAAGGGTAGATGTTATCAGTAACACGGACTAGTACTCTTAATTCACCGACCAGCTGACCCAAGATTCCCAATGCGTGGTCCACTACACACACGGCTGTCCAGAGCTCTCGCTCGACAGGCCTGTCACCAACAACCTCTTTGCTCCACTGTTTCCTGGGCTTATATCGTAGTCATAGTACCCCCTCCCCAAAGGGGTATGTACCATGTGTTACGACCTGATGCCGAGGTCTGACGCCGTCAAGAACAAAAGACCTCAGACGTGGGTGTGACTACCCGACATTTGCTAAGGCAGGTGTGACCATATAATTAGGTCTCCCTAGAGACCTCACAAGCCCATCTGAACTGCATCACATCCCCCTTTCTCCCCCAATTTAAAATATCTGAGAACTAGGACAATTTGTCCTAAGTTATTTTAATCCTAACCCTTTTATTCTATTACAATACAATAGCAAATAATATGAATTCACACAGATCAGTAGGTTTAACAAATTCTAGCACAAGAAACGAATAACAATGACTCTGGTGCGAAACCCCCTTATCCGTCATGTCTCCTTAAAACTAAATATCGGGCTCCAGTGCCTTCCTGTACTCTACTAGAAATAAACTAGCTCCTGTAGTCACCCTCGCTAATTAACCATTGAGCCAAACCTCGTAAGGTTTTCCTGGCGTAGAAAACAGCTCCAGCAGGTATTATTCCTTCAAGTACTTGCAACTGAACCATTACACGACCACAATGTCGCATTTTCCTTGCACCCTACCGTGACCATTCATGACAAGGCAGGAATCGCAACCAGGACCAATCATTATCCCATTTCTAGGAACTAAAAGAAAACCTCCCATCCCTCACATAAAGGAATCCTCTTCTGACGGTGAGCCGATTGGTGTTTACAGTTCTCCACCTGAAAAGAAAATACATCCTATCTCTACTGTGATCCCTCCCGGCAAGGAGCTAGCTCACATAATATACAACACATATTTGTCCCAACAGCTGATATAACATAGGTCATCCCCTAGCAGTAGAGATACCATACTAATACCACTCTAATCATCATTTCCCAAGCTTCACTGGCTAGTAGTAAATGACACGGTTGGCTTGACTTGGGGCCAGGCTATTGACCCATGGAGAAGCTCTCTACAAATCCTTGGACAGAAATATGAAGGGGTCGACGGAGGAGGACATAGGGCCATTGCAGTATTCTTGTCATCTCACCTCCAGATCTGTCTACTGCTTCTACTAGAAGAGGGGTTAGCCAGAGCTTCTGGCCGACCCTAGCACTTCCTAAATTGGGCCATGTCTCATTGTGTGGACTTCGTTGGCATTTAGGAACGCTCATGCGGGTCCCTCTCGTTGAAAGCACAGCATCTGGGAACTTCACGACTCAGCAAGCAGCTTATCTTCACAACGACAATACTCCTCAGGCACCAAGGCCACCCTTCATCCGTCCAGCCTCACCCGTCAACTTCCACCTCTTGCATGGTGGTGGCAGGAGAGCTGGCTACCGCTTTTCCTCAAGTCTCCCAGGTCTAATAATAGCCCTTTTGCTGGACCCAAACTGACTTCTTGGCGTCTCCATCACTCCAGGCCAAATAGATTCCTGGAGTCTCCTTGGCAGGTCCTGGCAACATCTCCACATCTCCTGTGAATAATAGTAGACAGCAGTATTGCTCTACAGGTGACTGGGGCTTATTGTTGGTGGGCAGGTCTCTAGAGTATTGAGCCGACCTGAGGGCGAGGCGAGTGGTCAGCTCCTTCCCTCAGGGTCCCATTTACTCACAACACTCCCTCCCTCCAGCAATAATTCCCTTACAAATTTCGTCTATACATTCTTGACCTTGTATTCATACCAACATTTTCCTCTACCAGCTGATGTAACCTATCTTCCTCATATACCTCGTCATTTACAGTCCTTTCATCCACCACATTAACATTAGGCATTACTATTTCCTCCTCAGACCAGAATGGCTTTAGTTTATTACAATGAACAATCCTCTCACTCTGGTCCTCAAACAACCCTTTAACCTTCACATTTACTGGTCCCATTTTCTCTAAGATGCGGTAAGGATCTTTCCACCTTGGACCGAGGGACCTACTCTGTTGAGGGGTTACTTCATCTTTATATACCATTACTAGGTTACCTTCCTTAAGTTTAAGAGGCTTCACTTCCCTGTCATAGTAGTGAGCATATTTTTCCTGCGCTCTACCAGATGCCTGGGCGGCAGTTCGCCAAGCAGTTCTCATTTTTGTTAGGACTTCTGAAGGATAGTCCTCACCGTATCTGACAACTGCTTGGTTCACCAAGCCTGCTGCAAAATGACAGCCATGCCCTGTAAATAGGAATAATGGTTGTCCCTATTGATTTGTGAATAGCGGTGTTTAAAGCAAATTGAACATATGGTATATATTTATCCCATTGTAATGGTTCTTTCTCTGAGAGAATGGCCAGTGTATTTTTGACTACTTGGTTCGTTCTCTCCACCATACCATTCGCCTGTGGATGATAAGCTGTCGTGAATGCTGTCATTATTTCTAAGGTGTTACAAACCTCTGCAAATACCTTGCTTTTAAACTCTGAACCTTGATCTGTTACTAATTCTCTAGGAGGTCCAAATATTGCTACGAATCTATCAAGGAGCGCCTCTGCAACAGTCTGTGGGTCTTTCTTAGGGATGGGTACAAGTGTTGTATACCGTGACAGATGGTCCACCAGCACAAGAACATACCTATTGCCTGAATAACTATTATGTAAGTCAATAAGATCTGCACCAACCCGGTCCAACGGCTCCTTAATCTCGGGAAAAGCTTGCAATTCCACATTAACCTGAGGGTTACCTTTCCTCCTTTGGCAATTACCACAACATTTTACATATTCGGTTACATAATTCAGGAGACCAGGAAAGTAGAACATTTCTTTGGCCCTCTTATAAGTCCTAAAAACACCTGGATGGCCAGCCATCTTGGATGAGTGTGCAAGCTTCAGAGCGGCCTTCCTGAGGACATTGGGTATTACTACCTGCTGTACTGAACGATCGTTCAGCTCCGTAATCCTATGTAGCACACCGTCTTTCATCTCGAATTCATCAATAGGGCGGCTTGGCTTGTGGCACGGGAGCTTCTCTCCCTCCAAATACTCAATTATCTCCTTCCACCTGTTCTCTTCCAGTTGGTACTCTCTTAATTTTTCATTGTTCACATTCTCAATATTAACATCAACATTTATTGCTGCTACATTCCTACTCAATACGTCTGGTACATGGTGTGAGGCTCCTGGTTTATAAAGAATCTGGTACGAGTGTGCTGACAGTTCGTAACCCCATCTAGACATCCTAGGACAGCGAGTTTTCTTTTTAAATATGTGCACCAATGCCCTGTGATCTGTTATTATTTTAAAATGGCGCTGAAATACATACGGTTCAAAGTATCTCACACTTTCTACCACTGCCAAGGCTTCTTTATCAGTGATGGCATACCTGACTTCCGGTCCTTTAATCTTTCTGCTAAAATACGCTACTGGGTGTGGGTTATTTTCCTTGTCTCTTTGCATTAGGCAACCTCCTATTGCAACTGCTGAAGCGTCTGTATGTATCTCAAACTCTCTGGAAAAATCAGGAACCACTAATACCAGCTCACTTTTAAGCTCAGCCTTTAATTTTTCGTGAGCCAATTCATGTTCTTCTTTCCATACAAACTTAGCTTTCTTCTTAGTTAGATCTGTCAGTGGTGCTGCTAGCTCTGCAAAACCCTTAATATGTCTTCTAAAGTATCCTGCTGCACCTAGGAACCTCCTGACTTCCCTTGCTGTTCTAGGTCTTGGCATTTCAGATATTGCCTTACACTTATCAGAGTCAGGGCGAATCCCTTCAGGGCTTACCTGAAAGCCTAGAAATTTAAAGCTAGTGGCTGCTATTATACATTTCTTTGCATTCAACTTAAATCCTGCTTTATCCAGTAGTTTTAGTGTCTCCACAAGGTTGTCTACATGTTCTGGAAATGACTGGGAGTAGACTACCACATCATCAAGATATGCCAGTGAGTGTCTACCCAACACAGGGCTGAGGATGAAGTTTATAGCTCTTTGGAAGCTAGAGGGCGCGGTTTTTAACCCGTAGGGCATTCGTTTAAATTGGTATAATCTGACCCCATCTGAGAATGCTGTCTTCTCTCTATCTTCTTCTGAAACAGGGATGGCCCAATAAGCTGACTTAGCGTCCAAAGTCGAAAAATACTTAGCTGTTCCAAATGAATCAAGAATTTCCTGGATTAGGGGCAAGGGATAACTATCAGCTATTGTTAATTCATTCACTTTCCTATAATCCACACAGAACCGATAAGAGTTATCTGGTTTCTTTACCAACACTACAGGTGAGAGCCACGGTGATGAACTCGGTTCAATTACATCGTTCTGGAGCATGGTATTACATTCCTCCCTTATTACTCTCTTAGCCTCTTCTGGGAGTCTCCACTGACGGGTTTGGACAGGTAAACTGTCACCTGTAGGTATAGTATGCTCAATCTGGGGCAGGAAGCCTATATCTCCTTCATCCATTGAAAACAACTTTGGAAAGTTCCTTGAAGCATTCTTTATTATTTCATTCTCAGAACATTTTAAATGATTTAGATTTACATCATTAAATGTCTTTTCCCTCTTACTTTCGTTCTGGGTGGGAGCGGCAGGTGTCACTACCCTTTCTGGGACTCTGGTATTAAGTGCTCCACATTGTTGACCTCGGCCAGGTAGCTTAACGGAGTCAGGTTCAAAAATTAAGTCTTTGGGGATAATCTCAGCTGATGTTAACCTTCTACCATTCTTGAATCTTAACGCTTTACTTGTCAGATTTATCACTGATATTAAGATATGTCTTTTCTCAGAAACCTGGGCTAGATGATGAGGCACCAGGAAGGATTCTAGCTTCCTCGCTAATTGTAAGATACTTCCTGGCTCGACCTTCCTTCCCACTGAACCTTTAACAAATTTGAATGTATTAGTTGGACATACCTGGTTATATAATACATGAACTGCATAATCTGCGTCTGCAGAGTTCACATTAGGTAACTGCGCTTCAAAAAGTGATTTAGATGGGGTTTTGAATAATTTATTACTCCTACTCATAGAAGCTACTATTGAGGGATGTTCTATGAATTTTATTGGAAAGGAAACCTCATCCAGTATCAGCCGACTGGTTCCCCTTCCTTTGCCATACGACAAGAGGAAGTCAAACCTTCTGAGAAAATCCATACCTAAGAGTAAGTCCCCTGGAAACCTTACTCCAGACACTACTAAACAAGCGTGAACTTTATAACTTTCACCCAGTTCAAAGTACAGGTCCGTTTGTCCCTCGACATTAATATCATTACCATTTACAGCAGTAATATCTCTCTTAGCTTTGCTTATTTTACAACCCCTCCAGTTATTACATACATCTCGCTTAATTATTGACACCTGACTTGCTGTATCAATGAAAGCTACCAATTTTTTTCCATTTACTCTTATTTTAATCATAGGTCTTTCATCTTTGGTAACAAGGTTATCAGACCTATCTTTCTTAACCTTGTACCTTCTTCTTTCGTTAGGAACGAAAATAAGGGCAGTTGGCCCTAATATGACCAATCCCGCCACACTCCCAGCATTGATTAGTTCTCTGAGCATTCTGTTTATTATGCCCACCACCGCCTGTCCTGCGGTGCGGGGGTATATACTTCTCATTATTGGTTGTCGCCACATATGGTGACTCAGGTGTTACTCTCTCTGAGGCAACAATTCTATCTCCCTTTCTGTCTCTACCATATTCAGACTCGAGAGACATGGCATATTGAACTAGTTCTTCGAAGGTTTTAATCGCTAGTACCATAGCAACTCTAGTTCTCATCCAGACTGGCAACCCTTCACAAAATACGTGCTTTTTATAAAGCTCCAGCTGTTCTGCATTATATTTTAAAGTTCCATTCACATCTTCCACCCTGGACCATACCAGACAACTGAAGTCCCTTAGAGTGTGTCCCTCCTTCAGTTGCACTTGTTCTAGGTATCGATGGATATTTTCAACTGATACTGCCGTCTGGAACCTATATCTTATAGCATCCTTGAAATTACTCCAGTTCTTTACGTTAATAAATTGTGGGAGACTAAATATGGATGCTGTGTTATCTACAGTTGCCCTGAATCCCAGTGAAACTTTCATTTTTTCATCAGATATATTAAGCAAAATGGCCTCAATATTTTTAATCCAAGCTTCTACTTTGATATTTCTTTCGATGGGATTCCTCGGCAAATCTTCTAAATATGGCCTATCAACAATTACTGTCCCACACATAGAGGTTCCAACACTACTATCTGGAGCTGATGCCCCAGATAAAATCTTTTGCTGAAGCATAGGGTTCGTTGGGACGTTGAGTGGCTTGGTTAGGGAAGGATTGACCTGGGAAGGCTGGAGGCTCAGAAGTTGGGGTTGGGTCGGGAGTCCCGGTATATTAGATAAGGACCCATTCGGGGAAATACTGAATGGTTCCCCAGCTGTAGTTACACGTGTGGGTGTTTGGTTAGTATTTACAGGAACAGCATTGGGCAGGTGAATACCTGACACAGCAGGGGAAGCTATGGTTTCTGAGGGGTTAGGTATACTAGTAACTGTAGAACCAGGCACAGAAGTGGGAACCCTAGAGGCAGCTACCCCAGGGACTTGGGGAGCAGGTACAACAATAGGGGATTGAGGGTTACTCATAACTTGAGCAATAAGACTATGAAGCACAGAGTTAAGATAAGGATACATACTATAGTCAGCATTAACTGGGTTATTAAAATACGGAGGTATGGGGTTAGTAGCATCCCGGGTTGGTAAAGTTGATACTCCCGGGCTAACAGCAGTGGTAGATGTATTAGATACCACTGGGGCCATAGTATTCGTGGTACTACTGGGGGTCACCATGGAACCTATATTCGTTCCTGAGCCTTGGACCTGGGGATGGTTTGTCCCTGACATATGTACCCCTGAAGTATTATTTATCACTGAAATCTCATTTTCTTGATTATTTATACCCTCACTAACATTAATCCCTGAATCTTGCTGTGGAACCATGTTGCTAGACCCTTCACTTGAGCCTGGTGCGAGATCACTAACATTGACGTTAGCCTCTGCCATTCTGTTCACGAGGAACTTCACCTGTATCCTACTGGATCGTCTGATTGCACTATTTAACGTCTTGCTACGCAAATTATATTTGGTCATCACCCACCTGACAAACATAAGAGTAGGATTGTCCTGGTTTATTCTTAAGGTTACGGTCACAGTGAACGGTAAAACAAATGATAGGCGACACAAAGAAATTAATATTTGGTTTTGATAGCAAAAACCGACCAGTCGTAAAGCACGTGAGCCGCGTTTAATGATAAACGCTAAACCTCTGCCACCATGTGAGACCTCTACCCACTCTACCAGAGGTATCCCAGCGAGTGAGCACGACTCCTGTATATCCCAGTGCTTAACAAAATAGGGAATAGCATATGAAGGTACAAATAAAAATGGGAACTATGGCTATAGTTTACTTAATAACATAAAAGGGCTAGAATACAACATATCCTGATGTAAATTTACACAATATAACAATTGACCTATGAGACTTATTACCAGGGGGAAGGGTAGATGTTATCAGTAACACGGACTAGTACTCACTCTTAATTCACCGACCAGCTGACCCGAGATTCCCAATGCGTGGTCCACTACACACGCGGCTGTCCAGAGCTCTCGCTCGACGGGCCTGTCACCAACAACCTCTTTGCTCCGCTGTTTCCTTGGCTTATATCGTAGTCATAGTACCCCCTCCCCAAAGGGGTATGTACCACGTGTTACGACCTGATGCCGAGGTCTGACGCTGTCAAGAACAAAAGACCTCAGACGTGGGCGTGACTACCCGACATTTGCTAAGGCAGGTGTGACCATATAATTAGGTCTCCCTAGAGACCTCACAAGCCCATCTGAACTGCATCACACTAGCACACTTGGTTTTTGCCTCCCTGCACCTTTGGGCGAACCATGGGCTCATCCTGGCTTTTTCATTATTCTTGTTACCCTTGGGTACAAACTTCTCCTCAGCTTCCTTGCATATTGTTGCTACATATTCCATCATCTCATTAACTGGCTTCCCTGCCAGTTCTCTGTCCCACTGAACCCCATTCAGGAAGTTCCTCATTCCCATGTAGTCCAGTTTCTTGTAGATTGGCTTCATTCGTCATGGCCTTCCTGCTTCTCCCTCCACTTGTAGCTCTACTTTGTATTCGAAGCTTAAAACCATATGATCGCTGGCCCAAAGGGGTCTTTCATATGTGATGTCCTCGACACCTGCACTACTCAAGGTGAATACTAAGTCCAGCCTTGCTGGTTCATCCTCTCCTCTCTCTCTTGTAGTGTCCCTTACATGTTGGTACATGAAGTTTTCCAGTACCACCTCCATCATCTTAGCCCTCCATGTATCTTGGCCCCCATGCAGCTCCAAGTTCTCCCAATCGATCTCCTTGTTGTTAAAGGCACCCATGATCAGGAGCTTTGCCCTGCATGCATGAGTTCTTCTGACCACTGCAGCCAGTATGTCAACCATCGCTCTATTGCTCTCGTCGTACTCTTGCCTTGGCCTCCTGTGATGCAGTTCAGATGGGCTTGTGAGGTCTCTAGGGAGACCTAATTATATGGTCACACCTGCCTTAGCAAATGACGGGTAGTCACGCCCACGTCTGAGGTCTTTTGTTCTTAACAGCGTCAGAGCTCGGCGTCAGGTCGTAACACGTGGTACATACACCATTGGGGAGGGGGTACTTTGACTACGATATAAGCCCAGGGAAGAGCGAGGCAAAGAGGTTGTTGGTGACAGGTCCGTCGAGCGAGAGCTCTGGACAGCCGCATGTGTAGTGGACCACGCATTGGGAATCGCGGGTCAGCTGGTCGGTGAATTAAGAGTGAGTACTAGCCCGTGTTACTGATAACATCTACCCTTCCCCCTGGTAATAAGTCTCATAGGTCAATTGTTATATTGTGTAAATTTACATCAGGGTATGTTGTATTCTAGCCCTTTTATGTTATTAAGTAAACTATAGCCATAGTTCCCATTTTTATTTGTACCTTCATATGCTATTCCCTATTTTGTTAAGCACTGGGATATACAGGAGACGTGCTCACTCGCTGGGATACCTCCGGTAGAGTGGGTAGAGGTCTCACATGGTGGCAGCGGTTTAGCGTTTATCATTAAACACGGCTCACGTGCTTTACGACTGGTCGGTTTTTGCTATCAAAACCAAATATTAATTTCTTTGTGTCGCCTATCATTTGTTTTACCGTTCACTGTGACCGTAACCTTAAGAATAAACCAGGACAATCCTACTCTTATGTTTGTCAGGTGGGTGATGACCAAATATAATTTGCGTAGCAAGACGTTAGATAGTGCAATCAGACGATCCAGTAGGATACAGGTGAAGTTCCTCGTGAACAGAATGGCAGAGGCTAACGTCAATGTTAGTGATCTCGCACCAGGCTCAAGTGAAGGGTCTAGCAACATGGTTCCACAGCAAGATTCAGGGATTAATGTTAGTGAGGGTATAAATAATCAAGAAAATGAGATTTCAGTGATAAATAATACTTCAGGGGTACATATGTCAGGGACAAACCATCCCCAGGTCCAAGGCTCAGGAACGAATATAGGTTCCACGGTGACCCCCAGTAGTACCACGAATACTATGGCCCCAGTGGTATCTAATACATCTACCACTGCTGTTAGCCCGGGAGTATCAACTTTACCAACCCGGGATGCTACTAACCCCATACCTCCGTATTTTAATAACCCAGTTAATGCTGACTATAGTATGTATCCTTATCTTAACTCTGTGCTTCATAGTGTTATTGCTCAAGTTATGAGTAACCCTCAATCCCCTATTGTTGTACCTGCTCCCCAAGTCCCTGGGGTAGCTGCCTATAGGGTTCCCACTTCTGCGCCTGGTTCTACAGTTTCTAGTATACCTAACCCCTCAGTAACCATAGCTTCCCCTGCTGTGTCAGGTGTTCACCTGCCCAATGCTGTTCCTGTAAATACTAACCAAACACCCACACATGTAACTACAGCTGGGGAACCATTCAGTATTTCCCCGAATGGGTCCTTATCTAATATACCGGGACTCCCGACCCAACCCCAACTTCTGAGCCTCCAGCCTTCCCAGGTCAATCCTTCCCTAACCAAGCCACTCAACGTCCCAACGAACCCTATGCTTCAGCAAAAGATTTTATCTGGGGCATCAGCTCCAGATAGTAGTGTTGGAACCTCTATGTGTGGGACAGTAATTGTTGATAGGCCATATTTAGAAAATTTGCCGAAATTTCATGTAGAAGATTTGCCGAGGAATCCCATCGAAAGAAATATCAAAGTAGAAGCTTGGATTAAAAATATTGAGGCCATTTTGCTTAATATATCTGATGAAAAAATGAAAGTTTCACTGGGATTCAGGGCAATTGTAGATAACACAGCATCCATATTTAGTCTCCCACAATTTATTAAAGTAAAGAACTGGAGTAATTTCAAGGATGCTATAAGATATAGGTTCCAGACGGCAGTATCAGTTGAAAATATCCATCGATACCTGGAACAATTGCAACTGAAGGAAGGACACACTCTAAGGGACTTCAGTTGTCTGGTATGGTCCAGGGTGGAAGATGTGAATGGAACTTTAAAATATAATGCAGAACAGCTGGAGCTTTATAAAAAGCAGATATTTTGTGAAGGGTTGCCAGTCTGGATGAGAACTAGAGTTGCTATGGTACTAGCGATTAAAACCTTCGAAGAACTAGTTCAATATGCCATGTCTCTCGAGTCTGAATATGGTAGAGACAGAAAGGGAGATAGAATTGTTGCCTCAGAGAGAGTAACACCTGAGTCACCATATGTGGCAACAACCAATAATGAGAAGAAGCATATACCCCCGCACCGCAGGACAGGCGGTGGTGGGCGTAATAAACAGAATGCTCGGAGAACTAATCAATGCTGGGAGTGTGGCGGAATTGGCCATATTAGGGCCAACTGCCCTAATTTTCGTTCCTAACGAAAGAAGAAGGTACAAGGTTAAGAAAGATAGGTCTGATAACCTTGTTACCAAAGATGAAAGACCTATGATTAAAATAAGAGTAAATGGAAAAAAATTGGTAGCTTTCATTGATACAGCAAGTCAGGTGTCAATAATTAAGCGAGATGTATGTAATAACTGGAGGGGTTGTAAAATAAGCAAAGCTAAGAGAGATATTACTGCTGTAAATGGTAATGATATTAATGTCGTGGGACAAACGGACCTGTACTTTGAACTGGGTGAAAGTTATAAAGTTCACGCTTGTTTAGTAGTGTCTGGAGTAAGGTTTCCATGGGACATAGTCTTAGGTATGGATTTTCTCAGAAGGTTTGACTTCCTCTTGTCGTATGGCAAAGGAAGGGGAACCAGTCGGCTGATACTGGATGAGGTTTCCTTTCCAATAAAATTCATAGAACATCCCTCAATAATAGCTTCTATGAGTAGGAGTAATAAATTATTCAAAACCCCATCTAAATCACTTTTTGAAGTGCAGTTACCTAATGTGAACTCTGCAGATGCAGATTATGCAGTTCATGTATTATATAACCAGGTATGTCCACCTAATACATTCAAATTTATTAAAGGTTCAGTGGGAAGGAAGGTCGAGCCAGGAAGTATCTTACAATTAGCGGGGAAGCTAGAATCCTTCCTGGTGCCTCATCATCTAGCCCAAGTTTCTGAGAAAAGACATCTTAATACCAGTGATAAATCTGACAAGTAAAGCGTTAAGATTCAAGAATGGTAGAAGGTTAACATCAGCTGAGATTATCCCCAAAGACTTAATTTTTGAACCTGACTCCGTTAAGCTACCTGCCCGAGGTCAACAATGTGGAGCACTTAATACCAGAGTCTCAGAAAGGGTAGTGACACCTGCCGCTCCCACCCAGAACGAAAGTAAAAGGGAAAAGACATTTAATGATGTAAATCTAAATCATTTAAAATGTTCTGAGAAGGAAATAATAAAGAATGCTTTAAGGAACTTTCCAAAGTTGTTTTCAATGGATGAAGGAGATATAGGCTTCCTGCCCCAGATTGAGCATACTATACCTACAGGTGACAGTTTACCTGTCCAAACCCGTCAATGGAGACTCCCAGAAGAGGCTAAGAGAGGAATAAGGGAGGAATGTAATACCATGCTCCAGAACGATGTAATTGAACCGAGTTCATCACCGTGGCTCTCACCTGTAGTGTTGGTAAAGAAACCAGATAACTCTTATCAGTTCTGTGTGGATTATAGGAAAGTGAATGAACTAACAATAGCTGATAGTTATCCCTTGCCCCTAATTCAGGAAATTCTTGATTCATTTGGAACAGCTAAGTATTTTTCGACTTTGGACGCTAAGTCAGCTTATTGGGCCATCCCCGTTTCAGAAGAAGATAGAGAGAAGACAGCATTCTCAGATGGGGTCAGATTATACCAATTTAAACGAATGCCCTACGGGTTAAAAACCGCGCCCTCTAGCTTCCAAAGAGCTATAAACTTCATCCTCAGCCCTGTGTTGGGTAGACACTCACTGGCATATCTTGATGATGTGGTAGTCTACTCCCAGTCATTTCCAGAACATGTAGACAACCTTGTGGAGACACTAAAACTACTGGATAAAGCAGGATTTAAGTTGAATGCAAAGAAATGTATAATAGCAGCCACTAGCTTTAAATTTCTAGGCTTTCAGGTAAGCCCAGAAGGGATTCGCCCTGACCCTGATAAGTGTAAGGCAATATCTGAAATGCCAAGACCTAGAACAGCAAGGGAAGTCAGGAGGTTCCTAGGTGCAGCAGGATACTTTAGAAGACATATTAAGGGTTTTGCAGAGCTAGCAGCACCACTGACAGATCTAACTAAGAAGAAAGCTAAGTTTGTATGGAAAGAAGAATATGAGTTGGCTCACGAAAAATTAAAGGCTGAGCTTACAAGTGAGCCGGTATTAGTGGTTCCTGATTTTTCCAGAGAGTTTGAGATACATACAGACGCTTCAGCAGTTGCAGCAGGAGGTTGCCTAATGCAAAGAGACAAGGAAAATAACCCACACCCAGTAGCGTATTTTAGCAGAAAGATTAAAGGACCGGAAGTCAGGTATGCCATCACTGATAAAGAAGCCTTGGCAGTGGTAGAAAGTGTGAGATACTTTGAACCGTATGTATTTCAGCGCCATTTTAAAATAATAACAGATCACAGGGCATTGGTGCACATATTTAAAAAGAAAACTCGCTGTCCTAGGATGCCTCACACCATGTACCAGACGTATTGAGTAGGAATGTAGCAGCAATAAATGTTGATGTTAATATTGAGAATGTGAACAATGAAAAATTAAGAGAGTACCAACTGGAAGAGAACAGGTGGAAGGAGATAATTGAGTATTTGGAGGGAGAGAAGCTCCCGTGCCACAAGCCAAGCCGCCCTATTGATGAATTCGAGATGAAAGACGGTGTGCTACATAGGATTACGGAGCTGAACGATCGTTCAGTACAGCAGGTAGTAATACCCAATGTCCTCAGGAAGGCCGCTCTGAAGCTTGCACACTCATCTAAGATGGCTGGCCATCCAGGTGTTTTTAGGACTTATAAGAGGGCCAAAGAAATGTTCTACTTTCCTGGTCTCCTGAATTATGTAACCGAATATGTAAAATGTTGTGGTAATTGCCAAAGGAGGAAAGGTAACCCTCAGGTTAATGTGGAATTGCAAGCTTTTCCCGAGATTAAGGAGCCGTTGGACCGGGTTGGTGCAGATCTTATTGACTTACATAATAGTTATTCAGGCAATAGGTATGTTCTTGTGCTGGTGGACCATCTGTCACGGTATACAACACTTGTACCCATCCCTAAGAAAGACCCACACTCTTGCAGAGGCGCTCCTTGATAGATTCGTAGCAATATTTGGACCTCCTAGAGAATTAGTAACAGATCAAGGTTCAGAGTTTAAAAGCAAGGTATTTGCAGAGGTTTGTAACACCTTAGAAATAATGACAGCATTCACGACAGCTTATCATCCACAGGCGAATGGTATGGTGGAGAGAACGAACCAAGTAGTCAAAAATACACTGGCCATTCTCTCAGAGAAAGAACCATTACAATGGGATAAATATATACCATATGTTCAATTTGCTTTAAACACCGCTATTCACAAATCAATAGGGACACAACCATTATTCCTATTTACAGGGCATGATTGTCATTTTGCAGCAGGCTTGGTGAACCAAGCAGTTGTCAGATACGGTGAGGACTATCCTTCAGAAGTCCTAACAAAAATGAGAACTGCTTGGCGAACTGCCGCCCAGGCATCTGGTAGAGCACAGGAAAAATATGCTCACTACTATGACAGGCAAGTGAAGCCTCTTAAACTTAAGGAAGGTAACCTAGTAATGGTATATAAAGATGAAGTAACCCCTCAACAGAGTAGGTCCCTCGGTCCAAGGTGGAAAGGTCCTTACCGCATCTTAGAGAAAATGGGACCAGTAAATGTGAAGGTTAAAGGGTTGTTTGAGGACCAGAGTGAGAGGATTGTTTATTGTAATAAACTAAAGCCATTCTGGTCTGAGGAGGAAATAGTAATGCCTAATGTTAATGTGGTGGATGAAAGGACTGTAAATGACGAGGTATATGAGGAAGATAGGTTACATCAGCTGGTAGAGGAAAATGTTGGTATGAATACAAGGTCAAGAATGTATAGACGAAATTTGTAAGGGAATTATTGCTGGAGGGAGGGAGTGTTGTAAGTAAATGGGACCCTGAGGGAAGGAGCTGACCACTCGCCTCGCCCTCAGGTCGGCTCAATACTCTAGAGACCTGCCCACCAACAATAAGCCCCAGTCACCTGTAGAACAATAGTGCCATCTACTATTATTCACAGGAGATGTGGAGATGTTGCCAGGACCTGCCAAGGAGACTCCAGGAATCTATTTGGCCTGGAGTGATGGAGACGCAGAAGTGCCAAGAAGTCAGTTTGGGTCCAGCAAAAGGGCTATTATTAGACCTGGGAGACTTGAGGAAAAGTGGTAGCCAGCTCTCGTGCCACCACCATGCAAGAGGTGGAAGTTGACGGGTGAGGCTGGATGGATGAAGGGTGGCCTTGGTGCCTGAGGAGTATTGTCGTGGTGAAGATAAGCTGCTTGCTGAGTCGTGAAATTCCCAGATGCTGTGCTTTCAACGATAGGGACCCGCATGAGCGTTCCTAAACGCCAATGAAGTCCACACAATGAGACATGGCCCAATTTAGGAAGTGCTAGGGTCGGCCAGAAGCTCTGGCTAACCCCTCTTCTAGTAGAAGCAGTAGACAGATCTGGAGGTGAGATGACAAGAATACTGCAATGGCCCTATGTCCTCCTCCGTCGACCCCTTCATATTTCTGCCCAAGGATTTGTAGAGAGCGTCTCCCTGGGTCAATAGCATGGCCCCAAGTCAAGCCAACTGTGTCATTTACTACTATCCAGTGAAGCTTGGGAAATGATGATTAGAGTGGTACTAGTATGGTATCTCTACTGCTAGGGGATGCCCTATGTTATGTCAGCTGTTGGGACAAAAATGTGTTGTATATTATGTGAGCTAGCTCCTTGCCGGGAGGGATCACAGTAGAGATAGGATGTATTTTCTTTTCAGGTGGAGAACTGTAAACACCAATCGGCTCGCCGTCAGAAGAGGATTCCTTTATGTGAGGGATGGGAAGTTTCCTTTTAGTTCCTAGAAATGGGATAATGATTGGTCCTGGTTGCAATTCCTGCCTTGCCATGAATGGTCACGGTAGGGTGCAAGGAAAATGCGACATTGTGGTCGTGTAATGGTTCAGTTGCAAGTACTTGAAGGAATAATACCCGCTGGAGCTGTTTTCTACGCCAGGAAAACCTTACGAGGTTTGGCTCAATGGTTAATTAGCGAGGGTGACTACAGGAGCTAGTTTATTTCTAGTAGAGTACAGGAAGGCACTGGAGCCCGATATTTAGTTTTAAGGAGACATGACGGATAAGGAGGTTTCGCACCAGAGTCATTGTTATTCGTTTCTTGTGCTAGAATTTATTAAACCTACTGATCTGTGTGAATTCTTATTATTTGCTATTGTATTGTAATAGAACAAAAGGGTTAGGATTAAAATAGTCTAATAACTTGGGACAAATTGTCCTAGTTCTCAGATATTTTAAATTGGGGGAGAAAGGGGGATGTGATGCAGTTCAGATGGGCTTGTGAGGTCTCTAGGGAGACCTAATTATATGGTCACACCTGCCTTAGCAAATGACGGGTAGTCACGCCCACGTCTGAGGTCTTTTGTTCTTAACAGTGTCAGAGCTCAGCGTCAGGTCGTAACACGTGGTACATACACCATTGGGGAGAGGGTACTTTGACTACGATATAAGCCCAGGGAAGAGCGGGGCAAAGAGGTTGTTGGTGACAGGTCCGTCGAGCGAGAGCTCTGGACAGCCGCGTGTGTAGTGGACCACGCATTGGGAATCGCGGGTCAGCTGGTCGGTGAATTAAGAGTGAGTACTAGCCCGTGTTACTGATAACATCTACCCTTCCCCCTGGTAATAAGTCTCATAGGTCAATTGTTATATTGTGTAAATTTCCATCAGGATATGTTGTATTCTAGCCCTTTTATGTTATTAAGTAAACTATAGCCATAGTTCCCATTTTTATTTGTACCTTCATATGCTATTCCCTATTTTGTTAAGCACTGGGATATACAGGAGACGTGCTCACTCGCTGGGATACCTCCGGTAGAGTGGGTAGAGGTCTCACACTCCTGCTGTTCTGTGGTGGGTTATATATCACTGCTATTACCACCTTGGGACCTCCAGAGTGAAGCGTTCCCGCTATGTAATCACTTTCTACTCCGCTGTCTCCTCTCTCCAGCTTATCAAAATTCCAGCTGATTTTTGATCAGCAATGCCACTCCTCCACCCCCCCTGTTCCCTCTGTCTTTCCTCAGGATTTGGTATCCCATTGGAAAGATGGCATCTGTTATCATACCTGTAAGCTTGGTTTCTGTGAGAGCTATTATGTCCGGTGATGCCTCTTTGACTCTTTCGTACCACTCCTCCCACTTATTTGTTATTCCATCAGTGTTTGAGTACCATACCTTCAGTTTCCTTTCCAACACTGTGGTTTGGGGGCCTGTGAGGGTGGGAGACCTGGTAGCATACTGTGGGATTCTATAGCTCGGTGTTGGGTGGAAGCTGTGGGTATGGATTGTAGTGTGTTGGGATGGTGTGATAGGTTGTGGGGTTCTGAGAATAGTTGTGTGTGTGTGCTTGCCCTTGCTGCTCTGACTGACCTCTGCTGGTTCCATCCTTGTCTCCTTTCCTAGTTCCTTTCGTTGTTTGTCCTCTCCCAAAGCTGCTGTCATTCTGTTTGTGTTCTGTGTCTATCTAGGAACACCCTCTTGTACTCTTCCGAGTATTTCAATGATGGTTTCTCTTGGAGGATCCTGTCCCGCAGTGTTTCCGTCCTGAGAATCAGCTTGATCGGTCGGTTTCTCCATTTGGAGTACCCCCCTATTCTCTGAAAATTTACAATCTCGTCCATCTCTTCACCTATTTCTGTGATGATTTTCTCAATCTTCTTTCTTTCTTCCTGCCGCGTTTCAGTGTGTGTCCTTTCCTCTCTCTCCTGAAGCTCATGGATAAACACTGATTTTGCCATTTCCTCCTCCCATTGCCTCACCCTCTGTGACTCTGGATCCTGCCTGAATATGGTCATTTTCTCCCTTGATTTTTCCAGTGGCTCTTGATAGCATGGTTGTGCCTCAGCATTCGACCTATCACTCTCTCCATGTGCACCCAGCTGTTCTTCCCTTTCACTCCTTGGCTCTTCTTGGCAGGCTGATATGACCTTAGCATAATTCATATCTCCTTCCTTCCTGTTCGGCCTCTCAGCTTCATATGCTGTGTCTTCTCTGGTCACTGCCCCTGTAACTTGCTTCAGCCTATTTATCTCAACTTCTAGGACCCTTATCCTGGCTACTGCAGTTTCGACTTGTGCCTCCCAATTCTTTGTCTCCTCCAACCTCTTTTCCAATTTCACAGAGCTATTTCTCCATTTTTTCAGAAAGCTCTTCTAATTTTCTCTCCCACACTTGTTCCATCCTTTTCCACTGCTCCTCCATCCACTCCTCCCTACCAGAACCATTTTCATCTGATCCCTGGTTCCTATAAGCCCCCACCATTTTTTTTAGTGAGTGAGAGAGAGAGAGAGAGAGAGGGGGGGGGAAGGAGAGAAGGGAAGGGTAGGAGAGGGGGAGAGTGAGAAGGGAAAATGGGGAAGAGCGAGAGCGAGAGAGTGAGAGAGAGTGAGAGAGAGCGAGAGAGTGAGGGAGAGTGAGAGAGAGCGAGAGAGTGAGAGAGAGAGAGCAAAGAGAGTGAGAGGGAGGGGGGAGAGGGAGGGGGTGAGGGAGGGGGAGAAGGGGGAAAGAGGGGGGAGATGGAAGAGAGAGAGGGGATAGAGATATAGTGAGGTTTAGATGGTCAGTTCACAGGAAGGTGTGAAATCCTGTGTGTGTGTGTTTGCGTGTGTACTATAGCTTACAAGTGCTTGTAATCCTGTGTGTGTGTGTGTTTGTGTTGTGTGTGTGTGTGTGTGTGTGTGTGTGTGTGTGTGTGTGTGTGTGTGTGTGTGTGTGTGTGTGTACATGTACTCACCTAGTTGTACTCACCTAGTTCTGAGGTTTGCTAGGCACCCATGTGCTGCAGCCATTATTTGGTTGATGTGTGCTTCAGGAGATGTGCCTGGTGTTATACTCACCCCAAGATCTTTTTCCTTGAGTGAGGTTTGTAGTCTCTGGCCCCCTAGACTGTACTCCGTCTTCGGTCTTCTTTGCCCTTCCCCAATCTTCATGACTTTGCACTTGGTGGGATTGAACTCTAGGAGCCAATTGTTGGACCAGGTCTGCAGCCTGTCCAGATCCCTTTGTAGTTCTGCCTGGTCTTCAAACGAGTGAATTCTTCTCATCAACTTCACGTCATCTGCAAACAGGGACACCTCAAGAGTCTATTCCTTCCGTCATGTCGTTCACAAATACCAGAAACAGCACTGGTCCTAGGACTGACCCCTGTGGGACCCCGCTGGTCACAGGTGCCCACTCTGACACCTCCCCACGTACCATGACTCGCTGCTGTCTTCCTGACAATAATTCCCTGATCCATTGTAGTGCCTTCCCTGTTATCCCTGCTTGGTCTTCCAGTTTTTCACCAATCTCTTGTGTGGAACTGTGTCAAACGCCTTCCTGCAGTCTAGGAAAATGCAATCAACCCACCCCTCTCTCTCTTGTCTTACTGCTGTCACCATGTCATAGAACTCCAGTAAGTTTGTGACACAGGATTTCCCATCCCTGAAACCATGTTGGCTGCTGTTGATGAGATCATTCCTTTCTAGGTGTTCCACAACTCTTCTGATAACCTCCATGATTTTGCATGCTATACATGTCAGTGACACTGGTCTGTAGTTTAGTGCCTCATGTCTGTCTCCTTTTTTAAAGATTGGGACTACATTTGCTGTCTTCCATGCCTCGGGCAATCTCCCTGTTTTGATAGATGTATTGAATATTGTTGTTAGGGGTACACATAGCACCTCTGCTCCCTCTCTCAGGACCCATGGGGAGATGTTTTCTGGCCCCATTGCCTTTGAGGTATCTAGCTCACTCAGAAGCCTCTTCACTTCTTCCTCAGTTGTGTGCACTGTGTTCAGCACTTGGTGGTGTGCCCCACCTCTCCGTCTTTCTGGAGCCCTTTCTGTCTCCTCTGTGAACACTTCTTTGAATCTCTTGTTGAGTTCCTCACATACATCACAGTCATTTCTTGTTGTCTCTCCTCCTTCCTTCCTTAGCCTGATTACCTGGTCCTTGACTTGTTTTCCTCCTGATGTGGCTGTACAACAGTTTCGGGTCAGATTTGGCTTTCGCTGCTATGTCGTTTTCATATTGTCTTTGGGCCTCCCTTCTTATCTGTTCATATTCGTTTCTGGCTCTACAACTGCTCTCCTTATTCTCCTGGGTCCTTTGCCTTCTATATTTCTTCCACATCCTTTTCCATCCAGTGGAAAAGGATGGAACAAGAGTGGGAGAGAAAATTAGGGGAGCTTTCTGAAAAAAATGGAGAAAGAGCTCTCTGTGAAATTGGAAAAGAGGTTGTAGGAGACAAAGAAGTGGGAGTCACAACTCGAAACTGCAGTAGCCAGGATAAGGGTCCTAGAAGTTGAGATAAATAGGCTTAAGCAAGTTACAGGGGCAGTGACAAGAGAAGACATAGCATATGAAACTTAGAGGCCGAACAGGAAGGAAGGATATATGAATTATGCTAAGGTCATATCAGCCTGCCAAGAAGGGCCAAGGAGTGAAAGGGAAGAACAGCTGGGTGCAGATGGAGAGGGTGATAGGTCAAATGCTGAGGCACAACCATGCTATCAAGAGCCACTGGAAAAATCAAGGGAGAAAATGACCACATACAGGCAGGATCCAGAGTCACAGAGGGTGAGGCAATGGGAGGAAGAAAGAGCAAAATCAGTGTTTATCCATGAGCTTCCGGAGAGAGAGGAAAGGACACACACACTGAAAGGCGGCAGGAAGAAAAACAGGAGATTGAGAAAATCATCATGGAAATAGGTGTGTGTGTGTGTGTGTGTGTGTGTGTGTGTGTGTGTGTGTGTGTGTGTGTGTGTATGTGTATGTGTATGTGTATTTTGTGTGTGTGTGTGTGTGTGTGTGTGTGTGTGTGTGTGTGTGTGTGTGTGTGTGTGCCCCCACTTCTAAGTATTCATACTGCTAATAAATACTGGTAAATACCAGTAATTTTAAGCTTACCAAAACTTCTAGCACTTATCGATTCTACTTATAAAATACAGAAAGTAGCTAGGTTGCAAAATTATCTTGTCTCAGCTTAAGTGTCTGACATTACCCCTCACTACCTCTTTACTCCTTGCACTCTCGTCTATGCTATTTCTACTCTAATTCTGTAATAGCTTGCAGGAGTGAGTGACCAGTATCTAACAGTGATGCAAGACCAGAACTTAGAACCCTGCAACATGCAACCTCAACAGGTGAATACTTGCGCTGGCAGCTGTGTGATGACAAGTTGCCAGATGCTGATGACGTAGTCATCATACATAGGCCTTCTATCACTATTTTGTAAATCCTTCACCCGTGATGTTTATAACCATGTATGCTCATGCATCCCGCGTTCCTCAGTGATTTCACTTTTCACTTATGACAGAAAACACTTCACATTCGGTGTTACACTTTATGTATAATGGCATACAGCTGTTGTGACGTCACTGCTTCAGCAGACCTACTACTGCCACCTTCCTTTGTTGTATATTTTATTTTTCCTTTCTCCTTTTGCTTATTAACTTTTTCACTCTCACTGTATGGTGCCCCACATTTCACTTGTTAACCAAACGCTGGTAATTCTTGAACACCCGCTTCCACACTCACTTTGATCTTTGTATGTTTGAATCTGTGTGGCAACAGTGCCTAGTAGACCCACAACGGTTTGGCACTTTGAAATATTAATGATTTCAGGCTTCCTCTCGACTTTTTTTTAACTAATAACTTTAGTTATCACTCGTAGGATTGTTCACTGACGTTGTCACTACCACTGATTACTGCTAGCGGTTACTGCACTCCTTAAAAACACTAAGGTTCTCGGAGCCTTGTGCCCCCACATCTGCACCCACCATGTGTGTGTGTTTGTGTTTGTGTTTGTGTGTGTTTGTGTGTGTGTTTGTGTGTGTGTTTGTGTGGGTGTGTGTGGGTGTGTGTGGGTGTGTGGGTGTGTGGGTGTGTGTGTGGGTGGGTGTGTCTGTCTGTGTCTGTCTGTGTCTGTCTGTGTCTGTCTGTGTCTGTCTGTGTCTGTCTGCCTGTCTGTCTGTCTGTGTCTGTCTGTCTGAGTCTCTGTGTCTGTCTGTGTGTGTCTGTCTGTGTCTGTCTGTGTCTGTGTCTGTGTCTGTCTGTCTGTCTGACTGTCTGTGTCTGTCTGTCTGTCTGTGTCTGTCTGTCTGTGTCTGTCTGTCTGTCTGTCTGTCTGTGTCTGTGTCTGTCTCTGTCTGTCTGTCTGTGTCTGTGTGTGTGTGTACTCACCTAATTGTACTTGCCTAATTGTAGTTGCAGGGGTCGAGACTCTGTTCCTGGCCCCACCCCTTCACTGAACGATACTAGGTCCTCTCTCTTCCCCTGCTCCATGAGCTTCATCATACTTCGTCTTAAATCTATGTATGGTTCATGCCTCCACTATATCGCTCGCCAGACTGTTCCACTTCCTGACCACTCGATGACTGAAGAACTGCTTCCTAACATCCTTGTGGTCAGTGGTCAGTCGTCACGTGAGGTCACAGACCCTGAGCTGCTTTGGGGATTAGCGTGGACGGTTACAAAGCATGGCTTGCTTCTGCAGTGTTTTAAAAACTGAGTTTGGAGAGTTGAAGGAGGAGGTCTTGCTTCTCCAGGAGGAGATTAGGAGGCTGAAGGTCCACCTCAATGGGCCTGGGAGAGTGTGTGAGGTGGTTGGAGATGTGGGGAATGAGGCTTCTAGCAGTGAGGTGCAGTCTGTCTCTCACTGTGAGGAGGCTGTAGGTGGGGAGGTAGCAACGGGTACCAGCAGTGAGGTGCAGCCCAGCACCTGCTACAAGTGGCGAGTTGTTCACAGTAATGGGAGGCGCATCAGAGTAAGGAAAGTTAAGAGTGAAGATCTGAAGGTAGGAAATCGCTTCTCTGTTCTCCAGGATGAATGTACTTCAGTGGCCAGTGAAGGTAAGGGTACTACTGCCCCTGCTAATGAAGGTAAGCGCATTCTTGTGGTTGGTGACTCTCAGGTAAGATATGTTGACCGTGCTTTTTGTAATAGGAATAAGAAGATGAGAGATAGAGTGTGCTTCCCTGGAGCTGGTGTTGGGGACATTGTCAACAGACTGGATAATATCATGTCAGGTAATGGGAACAAGCCCATTATCTGTCTCAGTGCTGGTGGAAATGATATTGGGAAGGGTAGGAGAGAAGAGCTGCTAGATAAGTACAGGTCAGCTATAGATTTCATTAAGTCTAAGGGAGGGATCCCAATCATATGTAGCATCTTGCCTAGAAGGGGAGTAGGAAATGAATGGTTGTCTAGAGCAATTGGTGTAAATTGCTGGCTAGACAGATACTGCAAGGAACTTGCAATCCCATTCATTGACAACTGGAACAACTTTTATGGCAAACATGATATGTATGCAAGGGATGGGGTTCATCTCTCTGGGGCAGGGGTGGTAGCACTTGCAGACTCGATTGAGAAGGCCATTGGTGAAATGCCTATGATTTTAAACTGATGGAAGATAGAGGTATGGGTGTGTGTGGGAAACAAGCAGGTTGCAACACTAGGGTTGGAAACAGTAAATGTATAAAAGGCATTCAGCATGAAGTTATAAATAAAGACAATAGAACAGGTCAGAAAACAAAGGGGGACAGCAGAGGGCAGCAAGGGACTAGCTCCCTTAAGGTTTACTATACTAATAGCAGGAGTGTTAGAAATAAGATAGATGAGCTAAGATTAATTGCAAGTGCAGGAAACATAGATATTATTGCTATAACAGAGACCTGGCTCAATCTGAAAGATAGAGAGATGCCATCTGAATGTCACATACAAGGCTATAAATTATTCCACACTGACAGGGTCAACAGGAAAGGTGGTGGAGTAGCGATGTATGTCAGAGACAATTTAAATTGTTGTGTTAGACAAGATATTAAATTAGAAGCGTCAGCCACTGAATCTGTTTGGTTACAGCTTCTCGAGGGCCGAGAAAAACTAATTTTGGGTGTGATTTACAGGGCCCCAAATCTTGATAGGGAGTGCAGTAAACTTCTATGGGACGAAATTCGTAAGGCATCTACATACGAAAATGTTGTGCTAATGGGAGACTTCAACTATAGACAGATTGACTGGAGCAATTTGACAGGAAATTTAGAGTCGGGTGACTTTCTTGATACGATCCAGGATTGTTTTTTAAAACAGTTTGTGACAGAGCCAACTAGGGGAAATAACCTCCTTGACTTGGTTCTTGCCAGTAGGGAAACACTAATTAATAATCTTGAGGTTAATGATGAGCTTGGGGAGAGTGATCACAAATCACTCAGTTTTAACATATCATGGAATTCCCCTAATAATGGCAATCAAGTCTCCGTCCCTGACTTTCGCTTGGCTGATTTCATAGGACTGAAAAATTACTTAGGTGGGCTGAACTGGAATGACCTGACTAGGGGTCAGGTAGGTGGTGATGGTTGCCGATATGATGCTTTCCAGGGCATAGTTCTAGCTGCTCAGTCAAATTATGTTCCAAATAGGGAAATCAGATCAAACAAAAATGATCCTAAATGGATGAACAATAGATTAAAATATCTGATTGGTCAAAAGAGAGGCATATATAGGCAAATCAAAAGAGGAGAGGGGCAATTAAGAAATCGATATATTCAGTTAAAGAGAGAAATAAAAAAGGGAATTAGAAAAGCAAAAAGAGATTATGAGGTTAAAGTTGCAAGAGAATCGAAGACTAACCCAAAAGGATTCTTTCAGGTATACAGAAGTAAGATCAGGGACAAGATAGGCCCACTCAAAAGTTCCTCGGGTCAGCTCACTGACAGTGATAAGGAAATGTGTAGAATTTTTAACACATACTTCCTCTCAGTTTTTACACAGGAGGATACCAGTGATATTCCAGTAATGATAAATTATGTAGAACAGGACGATAATAAACTGTGCACTATTAGGGTCACAAGTGACATGGTCCTTAGGCAAATAGATAAATTAAAACCTAACAAATCCCCAGGCCCTGATGAACTGTATGCAAGGGTTCTAAAGGAATGTAAAGAGGAGCTTAGCACACCTTTGGCTAATCTTTTCAACATATCACTACAAACTGGCATGGTGCCAGATAAGTGGAAAATGGCAAATGTGATACCTATTTTCAAAACAGGTGACAGGTCCTTAGCTTCGAACTATAGACCAATAAGCCTAACCTCCATAGTGGGAAAATTTATGGAATCAATAATTGCCGAGGCAGTTCGTAGCCACCTTGAAAAGCATAAATTAATCAACGAATCTCAGCATGGTTTTACAAAGGGACGTTCCTGCCTTACGAATTTATTAACTTTTTTCACTAAGGTATTTGAGGAGGTAGATCATGGTAACGAATATGATATTGTGTATATGGACTTCAGTAAGGCTTTTGACAGGGTCCCACATCAGAGACTATTGAGGAAAATTAAAGCACATGGAATAGGAGGAGAAATTTTTTCCTGGATAGAGGCATGGTTGACAAATAGGCAGCAGAGAGTTTGCATAAATGGGGAGAAATCAGAGTGGGGAAGCGTCACGAGCGGTGTTCCACAGGGGTCAGTGTTGGGCCCCCTGCTGTTCACAATCTACATAAACGACATAGATGAGGGCATAAAGAGCGACATCGGCAAGTTTGCCGATGACACCAAAATAGGCCGTCGAATTCATTCTGACGAGGACATTCGAGCACTCCAGGAAGATTTGAATAGACTGATGCAGTGGTCGGAGAAGTGGCAGATGCAGTTTAATATAGACAAATGCAAAGTTCTAAATGTTGGACAGGACAATAACCATGCCACATATAAACTAAATAATGTAGATCTTAATATTACGGATTGCGAAAAAGATTTAGGAGTTCTGGTTAGCAGTAATCTGAAACCAAGACAACAGTGCATAAGTGTTCGCAATAAAGCTAATAGAATCCTTGGCTTCATATCAAGAAGCATAAATAATAGGAGTCCTCAGGTTGTTCTTCAACTCTATACATCCTTGGTTAGGCCTCATTTAGATTATGCTGCACAGTTTTGGTCACCGTATTACAGAATGGATATAAATTCTCTGGAAAATGTACAAAGGAGGATGACAAAGATGATCCCATGTATCAGAAACCTTCCCTATGAGGATAGACTAAGGGCCCTGAAACTGCACTCTCTAGAAAGACGTAGAATTAGGGGGGATATGATTGAGGTTTATAAGTGGAAGACAGGAATAAATAAAGGGGATGTAAATAGTGTGCTGAAAATATCTAGCCTAGACAGGACTCGCAGCAATGGTTTTAAGTTGGAAAAATTCAGATTCAGGAGGGATATAGGAAAGTACTGGTTTGGTAATAGAGTTGTGGATGAGTGGAACAAACTCCCAAGTACCGTTATAGAGGCCAGAACGTTGTGTAGCTTTAAAAATAGGTTGGATAAATACATGAGTAGATGTGGGTGGGTGTGAGTTAGACCTGATAGCTTGTGCTAACAGGTCGGTTGCCGTGTTCCTCCCTTAAGTCAGTGTGACCTGACCTGACTAGGTTGGGTGCATTGGCTTAAGCCGGTAGGGACTTGGACCTGCCTCGCATGGGCCAGTGGGCCTTCTGCAGTGTTCCTTCGTTCTTATGTTCTTATGTTCTTATGTTTCTGTGTCCTCTCTCTGGAACATCTTGTCTCTGTCCACCTTGTCTATTCCATGCAGTATTTTGTATGTCATTATCATGTTTTCCCTATCCCTCCTGTCCTCCAGTGTCGTCAGGTCGATTTCCCTCAACCTTTGTCATAGGACATTCCCCTTAGCTCTGGTACTAACATTGTTGCAAACCTTTGCAATTTCTCTAATTTCTTAATGTGCTTGACCTGGTTGTCATGTAGGGGGGTATTGAAGCAAACAAATAATCGGATAATCGGGGAATAGCGGAGTAAGGGGAGTAAGGCAGGAGAGTCTGAGTCGAGTGATTAGCAGCGAGCGGTAGGAGAGATGATTAGTGGAGGTAGGTAATGTGATAATAACACTGGTGACTACACCTTCACCTCTCATTACTCTACCCCCACACTACTCACACTCTCACTACTTGAAATAAAATAATAAATAAAAGAGCAAATAATAGGGACAGTGAATATTACTATTCTACTCAAACACAGTTTATTATTAAGTCCTTGTACAATAATATATTTGGGAACAGGAGAACATTATTGGGATTTTGATGAATGGGGTGGTACATATAAGCAGTGAGACAGGGATCCATTATGTACCTTTGTAATCTGTGACCAGATTGTGACCAGATCTACCTGGAGTTCATTACCTTTGTAATTTGCGTTGCTATCAAAACTTTGGGTCCCAGTCCCTGGACCCATTATGTACGTCTGTAATCTTTTGACTACCACCCACAGGATGGGTATGGTGCATAATAAACATATTAAACTAAACTATGAAAGACTCTAAAATTTTTGACAAGTGTATTCACATACTGCATGCACCTTTTCGACCTCTACCCCAAGTTCCATTAATAACTGAGTCAATTCTAGACTGACTAAATAATTTTTCTGAGGTAGATGACTAGCCACTAATTTCGCATTAGATTTTGGAATCTTTCTACATTTCTCAAAACAGATTCACAATATGGTGATAACATCTCTTCTGTTATATTCATGTGTGATAATAACAAGGGAAGTTCACCTGTGCGTCTAGTTACCTCAGGGCTCACGTGTTTGGTATCACATTCTATCCAGTATCCCTTTTCACCCTCACACGAAACATTATTTAGTCTGCATCCAGGAAAGCAATCTTCTCCTCATTCGGTAGTTTTTCTTATTCTATTCTGCGGGAGAGCTTCAACCATAGCACTGGCATACAAAGAATTAAAATCTGGATATAAAATTTGTACCCATCCCACTCTCTACATCAAAATTAGAGTTAATTAAAGGGTTATTTGCTTTGGTATACGGATTAACTGCATTTGAAATTCCTTTTAATCATTTCATATAATTGATGACAATATATCATGTCTAATTTCACATTAGTTTTTAAGATGAATGCTAACATCGATCTTGTAAATATCTGAGTGCTTTACGTCACTCCGTGAAGACATCAGCCAACAACATCAAGTAATTTCATAAAGTCTTACATTTTCCTAACTCAAATACTTTCAAAGCATCATGATCATAATCCTCCTGGCTAATAGCAATGTTTCTTAAAGAATTGAAAAAAATCTCTCTACTCGGTAATTTTGTTTCATCGAGTTTCTTTGTCAACGTAATCGTAACCTTTACCTAATAAAGGTAACACATCGTGGGGCACATCCTTTAGAAAAGCCTCAGTATATATCAATGATTTACCCGCCTTGATATAAGAACATAAGAACATAAGAAAGAAGGAACACTGCAGCAGGCCTACTGACCCATGCGAGGCAGGTCCAAGTCTCCTACCGGCTTAAGCCAATCGTGTCATTACGATTTCGTGAGCCATATTAACAGTGAAACTTACATAAAATTAAATAAAAAAAGTCAGCAAAATCGGTTGGCAACTATTAAGCTGCATATGCATGGAGATTAAGAACTATACAGTGTCATCTCTGTACAAAGATTTACAAAGTTCGCCATAATTAAACAGTAACATGAAGCTCTTTGTATAAATTGTATCTTAAACTGGACCCTTAGAAACACTAATCCTACAAACATACATTATACTTATCATTGTACACTGTATGTTATAATGAATGAATGTAACTAAGTGTACACACTGTTATGATGAATGTAATTAGGCCATTGTACACTGTATGTTATAATGAATGTAAGTAGATCATTGTACATTGTCTCCTATAATATATGTAAATAAATCATTGTACAATGTTTTCTGTAATGAATATAACTAGATCATTCTACACTGTTTTCTATAATGATTGTAACTAGATCATCGTACATTGCCTGTTATAATGAATGTCTGTAAACTGTTCTATAATGAATGTATAACTAGGTCATTGGACATTGTATTTAATGCATATATATATAAGCAGATCATTGTGCACTGTCTACTGTAACAATGCATGTAAGCAGATTGTTGTACACTGCTATAATGAATGTACCCAAATCATTGTACACTCTTCTGTAATGTCTATAACCGATCATTGTACACTGTCTTCTATAATAAATGCTTGTAAGTAGGTCATTGTACACTGTCTTCTACAATGAATGCATGTAACCAGATCTATAATGTGTCAGATTATTGTACGTTGTTTAGTACAATGAATAACTAAATTGATGTACATTCCCTGTACTTTAATATAGTACTTTAATACAGTACTTTAATACAGTACTTAAATACAGTACTTTAATATAGTACTTTAATACAGTACTTTAATATAGTACTTTAATATAGTACTTTAATATAGTACTTTAATACAGTACTTTAATACAGTACTTTAATATAGTACTTTAATACAGTACTTTAATATAGTACTTTAATATAGTACTTTAATATAGTACTTTAATATAGTACTTTAATATAGTACTTTAATATAGTACTTTAATATAGCACTTTAATATAATACTTTAATATAGTATTTTAATATAGTACTTTAATATAGTACTTTAATATAGCACTTTAATATAGTACTTTAATATAGTACTTTAATATAGTACTTTAATATAGCACTTTAATATAGTACTTTAATATAGTACTTTAATATAGTACTTTAATACAGTACTTTAATATAGCACTTTAATATAGCACTTTAATATAGTACTTTAATATAGTACTTTATTATAGTACTTTAATATAGTACTTTAATATAGTACTTTAATATAGTACTTTAATATAGTACTTTAATATAGTACTTTAATATAGTACTTTAATATAGTACTTTAATATAGCACTTTAATATAGTACTTTAATATAGTACTTTAATATAGTACTTTAATATAGCACTTTAATCAAACAATTTACTTCCACTAATCCATCTTACATATATGGACTAATAAAAACACACAAACCAGGGAATGCAGTCAGACCAATTATTAGCTCCATAGGGTCAGTTTCACATAAATTATCCAAGTGGCTTGTTGACATTTTGAGCCCAATAGGGCTCAAAATGTCAACAAGCCACTTGGCAAAATTTCTAACTTTAATGTTAAAAACAACATAGATTTAGTTGATAAATTAAGCTCCTTGACTGACTTAAATGATTTTAACATGGTTAGTTTTGATGTTACGTCCTTGTTTATGAAAGTTTCTGTTGATGATTTATTAAGTTTCTTATCTGAAGAACACGTTAATTATGATTTACCATTGCCAGTTCTTACTATCATTAAACTTATGAAGCTTTGCATTGTTGATTGAAAATCTGTATTTAATGATAAGTTTTACACTCAGAAGTTTGGTATAGCAATGGGAAATGCTCTTTGACCTGTTGTTAGTAACCTATACATAGAATTTTTTGAAACAAGACTGCTTAACACAGTCCTCCCTAATAGAGCTAAATGATTCATATATGTTGATGATATTTTGTGTCTTATGCTCAAGAATGTAGATATGCACCATTTCCTTGGTAAATTAAATAGCTTAGCCCATTCTATAAACTTTACTGTTGATTTTGAGGAAAATGACTCATTGCCTTTTCTGGATGTTTTAATTATTAATGGTAATAATGAATTCAATTTTAAAATTTACAGAAAGCCTTCAAATAACTTTTCCTATGTACAATATTATCCTTCACATCAAGATAGAGTTAAACTGTCTGTTTTCTCATCAATGTTTTTGAGAGCTTTGCGTATTTGTAGTCCAGAGTTCATAGATGATGAAATATCCAAAATTTATGAAATAGTTAATGATTTGAAATACCCAAGAAACGTAATTGATAAATCTTTTAAAATTGCTAGAAATACTTTTTACAATCCGAAAATCGACAACCACCCTTATTCAACTAAAAATATGTTGGTTCTCCCTTACCATGAAAACTTGGTTGATATGCCTTCTCTTCTTAAGACTTTTAATATCAAAGTTGTATTTAAAAATCTTGATACAGTAAAAAAAACTTTTGGTAAAGAATTTTCCCCAAAATGCTGATGGATGTGTCTATAAGTTTACTTGCAAAATCTGCGATAAGGTTTATTACGGTCAACTGGTAAAAGTCTCGAACTTAGATTAAAACAACATAAATATAGCATTAGAACTGGACAAGATTCCAATGCTCTATTTATTCATGTGAGAGAATTTAACGATCCAATTGATTTTCAAAAAGTTGAGAAAGTTGTATCAAGCAAGTCCATGGTCGACAGGAAAATAACTGAATCTTGTTTCATAAAAAGCAGTTTTGACAATAATATGAATATTTCATTTGGTTTATATAAATTAGATCCATTTATTATTAATAGAATTTGGGAAGAATTTAATAATACAATGGACAAAAAATAAATTTTAAAATTCTTAATTCTTTTGCAGAATAGTTTGTTGGTGGGTTTGTTTGAAGGACCTGTCTAGTTTGTCCAGTGGACCTGCTGCAATGTTCCCTTTCTTATGAGTCGCGCGTCAGGTGTTGCTTTGTTGTGGGATGTTATAGTGAGGTGTTGTCTAGATAGTTTATATGCCTTACTTAGATGCATTACTTTCATTGTTCCTTGATAATGTGAGTAGTCACGAAAGCGCTTGGAAGTTCTCTATTCTTTCACAGTGGTTGTTTTGCACGCACGCACACACACACACACACACACACACACACACACACATATATATATATATATATATATATATATATATATATATATATATATATATATATATATATATATATATATATATATATATATATATATATATATATATGCATTATAACCAGAGGGAAATGTACTTATCCATATTCCTTGATAATGCGAGAGATCACTAACATGATGTATTACAAATGTTTTTGGCTCAGAAATGTATTGCAAAATTCTAATTAATAAAAATAGTGCAGCCCCAAGAGGGATCGAACCTCTGACCTCCGGCAAGTCTAAAGAAACCGGCGCTCTACCAACTGAGCTATGGAACACTTGTCTTCATTTACTTCATAATCTTATTAATAAGTAAGTTAATTCAGGTATACACAAACACAGTTACATAGATTATCATACATAGCAGCATATATGTAAAGTATCTTGGATAACCCAGAAAAGTCAGAGTGACTTATTTCCATTTTTTGCCTTTCCATTGGATGCCTTTAAACTGGTGATGAACTCTTGATCAAAGAAATTGGAGTTACTCTCCTATATCACGATTAAGCCTCATTATTTCCCATTATTCATTTGTAAGAAAGTAAATTTATTTAGGTACTTGTACACATAAATATAATAACACAAATTATCATACATAAATAACCTCAAAAAAGTCAAACTTATTTTTTTCTATTGGGGTTTTGGTAATATCTTATTTTTTTAAACCTTAAAAGTTAAAACAACTAAGTAACACAACTGCGTGACAATCAGTTACAATAAATGGAGATGTACCATGAATAATGTAAGTTCTCTACACATGTGTTGCTATGTATGATAATCTATGTAACTGTATATGTATATTCCTGAATAAACTTACTTGCTGTTATTTCCTTCACGGGTTTACCTCCCTCCAAATAGGTAAAATTGGTCAATTAGCAAGAATTCTTTTAAAATTAATCCTTTCTAAAATTTTCTCTTATACATTAAAAGATATATTTTTTTTCATTGATGTTAATGTAAAAACTAATAATTTTGTATCAAAGGAACTTTAGAAAACTTACCTAACCTTATCATAACAAGCGCAATTTAATTTAGCCTAATTAAACTAAATATATTTTAAATAAGTTTACAATAATTTAATAATACACATACATAATGAAATATATTTTTTTTCGTTAGGATCAGAATGATTTTTTTCAAAATTATTGCATACACAAATTTTTGCTTGCCTTATTCGGCAAGAAGAGCACTACTATTTAAGCCAAAAATCACAAGTTTTACCTATTTGGCACGACATATACATGGTAGAGAATTTTATTGCAAAATATCCTTAGATCTGTGGCTCACAATGGATACCTAATTTTACTACTGCATTGTCCACATACAGGTTGTTGATATACGCCCTTGCTGCATGAACCGCTGCTTCACTTTCTTGAGGGGCCCCAAAGCGAAGCTGGTTTGGGTGAAGCATCATGGCTGCCTCTGTATGAATACTTCAAACAGCAGCTTTGGAAACGAGGTGGCGAAGAGTGTTGCCCAAGGCAACTTGCTTAATTCGTCCTTGTGCTATTAAGAGCACAAAGTGATGCACCAAAAAAGAAAGATTTAGTTTCGTCAGGAATCAGGCCAGCCAAGGAGTTGTTAGTGAGTCTTTTTATCTCTGATAGCAGTATCTCTGCAATCTCCCTGATACCTTGATTAACCATTTCTTTTAAATGTTTGTGGTCTTATTGCTGTGTAGCCCCCAACAGAACCAAATGGGAACAACATAATTGCTTTGTGAACGTCTGAGTCTTGCATAAACAGTGGATCCACAGTGAGAACAGGGTTGTTAGAAATGCTGGTGCCCCTGGTTTCCCTGGCAGCGTGCTTTTCTCTACGTGCCTGAGAAGTGTCAGCATCTGTGGGGGCAACTCTATCCATGCTGGTGATTGCTCTGATTGCCCCAGTTGTGTTGCCCTCTTTAGTTTTTTGCTCAGGTTTACTCTGATTTTTTCGTTGTCACTAGAATGATTAGGGGGATCTGCCTCTCTCATTTTCGTGTTGAAGGGAAAGGCAAATGAGATTGTCAGCTTTGGGAAAATTGCTTAAAGATCTATTGACAGCCGAGGCTAGAGACTTGCTACCTCTTTCTTGCACAGCTTAACAAGCATTTTCAAAAAGTAGCAAGTTGTGCCATGCCTTGATGGTTCGTGGAGCATTTAGAATAGCTGAATCATCGTTTACTTTTTTAAAGAGGTCTGTGAGTTTCCCAGCTGCATATGAACGTTCTGCTTTGGGATTATGTGGGAGTGTCCTGGTATCTGTTGATTTGATAGCCTCTTAGTTATTATTTGAGGAGATGAGGCCTGTTGGAGTGTGTTCAGGTGCTTGAAGTGACAGAAGGTCATCACTTCCCAAGAGAGAATGTCCTGAACCAGAGCAGTTACCAAGTTTGCGAAGAAAACTATTTAATGTTGAGGCCACGATCCTGTAAACACAATTGACACTTGCCTCTCCTAACATTGTTAGCTGCACAATTTTTTTTGCTTGCTACTTTCCTCCTGATTAACATCCAACCAGCTGGCTAGATTATGGAAGATATGAGAAACTGGGTGGAGCATATTTATGGAGGAGGCATTACACTGGATGCAAGGAGGTTATGTGGTAGGTGGAGGAAGTATGTTTCACCCTTGTAGGACATGAGGGAAGGGAAGCGAAAACTGCATTCTACCCTAGGTGGTGGCAGCCTGTACTCACCTAATTGTGGTTGCAGGGTTCGAGACTCAGCTCCTGGCTCAACAGTTTTACAAATTATAATTGAAAATATTGCAGCCCCAAGAGGACTCGAACCTCTGACCACCAGCAAGTGCAAGGAAGCTGGCGCTCTACCAACTGAGCTACGGGACAATTGTAATCAACTTGTATTAATGTTGATAGAATTACCGACAATATGTTAAGTAAATGCAACTAATGTAACACTTTATTTTGGCAACGTTTCGCTCTCCAGGAGCTTTATCAAGTCGTTACAAACAATACATGGACACAAAGGGTATATATAAGCTTAGAGGTGTAATACTAGTGGTAGTATTAGTAGTAGTAGTAGTAGCAGTAGTAGTAGTAGTAGTAGTAGTAGTAGTAGTAGTATTAGTAGTATTAGTAGTAGTAGTAGTAGTAATATTAGTTGTAGCAGTAATAAAACAATATGGTGGAACAATCAACTAGCACATGAATAAGAAAAAAGGCACAATTCCGTGACTGGAACGATACACAAATAACCCGCACATAAAAGAGAGAAGCTTACGACGACGTTTCGGTGCGACTTGGACCATTGACAAAGTTACACTGTGACTTTGTCAATGGTCCAAGTCGGACCGAAACGCCGTCGTAAGCTTCTCTCTTTTATGTGCGGGTTATTTGTGTAACTAGCGCATGAGTAAAAAGTTGTAAAAGCCATTACTTGGGTAGCATAAAAATGGGTTAGACAAATATTTCTGTTAGTGGTTGAATTTGAGAAGGTCTGTTTCAGTGTTCCTCCTCTGTTATGTTCTTGTGTAGAATTAGCAGATTGTAATTAACTTATCAGATGAAATATTAGATAAAAATACAAAAATACAACTGCTGCTCTAGGTTTTGGCCTAAGTTTTGCAACTTCAAAAAAACTTAATAATGTTGAAATTACAAAAGCCTTTTGTAACTTTGAAAAATCTTCTGATTTATCCGCTGATGAAATTAATATTAGTAAGGGAATGGTATATAGCTCTATGTTAAAACAAAACATTCCCAATTGCCCTCAAAGATTCTTTAAGTCTTATGATACACTTAATAATAATAAAAATTTGCACCTTACTAAAGCAGATAAAATAAGTGCAATAGTAATTATGAAAGAAAATGATTACCAAGAGAAAATGAATAATCTCCTGGATGACACTGAAACCTATTCTAAACTTAAAAAAAAAATCCCTTAGAAACTATTAACAGCAATTTCAATAAAACAATAAAACTTCTACTGCAAGGCAAAGATGATTTAATCAAACAATTTACTTCCACTAATCCATCTTACATGTATGGACTAATAAAAACACACAAACCAGGGAATGCAGTCAGACCAATTATTAGCTCCATAGGATCAGTTTCATATAAATTATCCAAGTGGCTTGTTGACATTTTGAGCCCAATAGGGCTCAAAATGTCAACAAGCCACTTGGCAAAATTTCTAACTTTAATGTTAAAAACAACATAGATTTAGTTGATAAATTAAGCTCCTTGACTGACTTAAATGATTTTAACATGGTTAGTTTTGATGTTACGTCCTTGTTTATGAAAGTTTCTGTTGATGATTTATTAAGTTTCTTATCTGAAGAACACGTTAATTATGATTTACCATTGCCAGTTCTTACTATCATTAAACTTATGAAGCTTTGCATTGTTGATTGAAAATCTGTATTTAATGATAAGTTTTACACTCAGAAGTTTGGTATAGCAATGGGAAATGCTCTTTGACCTGTTGTTAGTAACCTATACATAGAATTTTTTGAAACAAGACTGCTTAACACAGTCCTCCCTAATAGAGCTAAATGATTCATATATGTTGATGATATTTTGTGTCTTATGCCCAAGAATGTAGATATGCACCATTTCCTTGGTAAATTAAATAGCTTAGCCCATTCTACAAACTTTACTGTTGATTTTGAGGAAAATGACTCATTGCCTTTTCTGGATGTTTTAATTATTAATGGTAATAATGAATTCAATTTTAAAATTTACAGAAAGCCTTCGAATAACTTTTCCTATGTACAATATTATCCTTCACATCAAGATAGAGTTAAACTGTCTGTTTTCTCATCAATGTTTCTGAGAGATTTGCGTATTTGTAGTCCAGAGTTCATAGATGATGAAATATCCAAAATTTATGAAATAGTTAATGATTTGAAATACCCAAGAAACGTAATTGATAAATCTTTTAAAATTGCTAGAAATACTTTTTACAATCCGAAAATCGACAACCACCCTTATTCAACTAAAAATATGTTGGTTCTCCCTTACCATGAAAACTTGGTTGATATGCCTTCTCTTCTTAAGACTTTTAATATCAAAGTTGTATTTAAAAATCTTGATACAGTAAAAAAAACTTTTGGTAAAGAATTTCCCCCAAAATGCTGATGGATGTGTCTATAAGATTACTTGCAAAATCTGCGATAAAGTTTATTACGGTCAACTGGTAAAAGTCTCGAACTTAGATTAAAACAACATAAATATAGCATTAGAACTGGACAAGATTCCAATGCTCTATTTATTCATGTGAGAGAATTTAACGATCCAATTGATTTTCAAAAAGTTGAGAAAGTTGTATCAAGCAAGTCCATGGTCGACAGGAAAATAACTGAATCTTGTTTCATAAAAAGCTGTTTTGACAATAATATGAATATTTCATTTGGTTTATATAAATTAGATCCATTTATTATTAATAGAATCTGGGAAGAATTTAATAATACGATGGACAAAAAATAAATTTTAAAATTCTTAATTCTTTTGCAGAGTAGTTTGTTGGTGGGTTTGTTTGAAGGACCTGTCTAGTTTGTCCAGTGGACCTGCTGCAATGTTCCCTTTCTTATGAGTCGCGCATCAGGTGTTGCTTTGTTGTGGGATGTTATAGTGAGGTGTTGTCTAGATAGTTTATATGCCTTACTTAGATGCATTACTTTCGTTGTTCCTTGATAATGTGAGTAGTCGCGAAAGCGCTTGGAAGTTCTCTATTCTTTCACAGTGTTTGTTTTGCACGCACACACACACACACACACACACACACACACACACACACACACACACACACACACACACACACACACACACACATACACACACACATACACACACACATATATATATATATATATATATATATATATATATATATATATATATATATATATATATATATATATATATATATATATATATATATATATATGCATTATAACCAGAGGGAAATGTACTTATCCATATTCCTTGATAATGCGAGAGATCACTAACATGATGTATTACAAATGTTGTTTTTGGCTCAGAAATGTATTGCAAAATTCTAATTAATAAAAATAGTGCAGCCCCAAGAGGGATCGAAGCTCTGACCTCCTGCAAGTTTAAAGAAACCGGCACTCTACCAACTGAGCTATGGAACACTTGTCTTCATTTACTTCATAATCTTATTAATAAGTAAGTTTATTCAGGTATACACAAACACAGTTACATAGATTATCATACATAGCAGCATATATGTAAAGTATCTTGGATAACCCAGAAAAGTCAGAGTGACTTATTTCCATTTTGGGCCTTTCCATTGGATGCCTTTAAACTGGTGATGAACTCTTGATCAAAGAAATTGGAGTTACTCTCCTATACCACGATTAAGCCTCATTATTTCCCATTATTCATTTGTAAGAAAGTAAATTTATTTAGGTACTTGTACACATAAATATAATAACACAAATTATCATACATAAATAACCTCAAAAAAGTCAAACTTATTTTTTTCTATTGGGGTTTTGGTAATATCTTATTTTTTTAAACATTAAAAGTTAAAACAACTAAGTAACACAACTGCGTGACAATCAGTTACAATAAATGGAGATGTACCATGAATAATGTAAGTTCTCTACACATGTGTTGCTATGTATGATAATCTATGTAACTGTATATGTATATTCCTGAATAAACGTACTTGCTGTTATTTCCTTCACGGGTTTACCTCCCTCCAAATAGATAAAATTGGTCAATTAGCAAGAATTCTTTTAAAATTAAGTCCTTTCTAAAATTTTCTCTTATACATTAAAAGATATATTTTTTTCATTGATGTTAATGTAAAAACTAATAATTTTGTATCAAAAGAACTTTAGAAAACTTACCTAACCTTATCATAACAAGCGCAATTTAAATTAGCCTAATCCAACTAAGTATATTTTAGATAAGTTTACAATAATTTAATAATACACAAACATAATGAAATATATTTTTTTCGTTAGGATCGGAATGATTTTTTCAAAATTATTGCATACACAAATTTTTGCTTGCCTTATTCGGCAAGAAGAGCACTACTATTTAAACCAAAAATCACAAGTTTTACCTATTTGGCACGACATATACATGGTACAGATTTTTATTGCAAAATACCCTTAGATCTGTAGCTCACAATAGATACCTAATTTTACTACTGCATTGTCCACATACAGGTTGTTGATATACGCCCTTGCTGCATGAACCGCTGCTTCACTTTCTTGAGGGGCCCCAAAGCCAAGCTGGTTTGGGTGAAGCATCATGGCTGCCTCTGTATGAATACTTCAAACAGCAGCTTTGGAAACGAGGTGGCGAAGAGTGTTGCTGAAGGCAACTTGCTTAATTCGTCCTTGTGCTTTTAAGAGCACAAAGTGATGAACCAAAAAAGAAAGATTTAGTTTCGTCAGGAATCAGACCAGCCAAGGAGTTGTTAGTGAATCATTTAATCTCTGATAGCAGTATCTCTGCAATCTCCCTGATACCTTGATTAACCATTTCTTTTAAATGTTTGTGGTCTTATTCCAGTGTAGCCCCCAACAGAACCATATGGGAACAACATAATTGCTTTGTAAACGTCTGAGTCTTGCATAAACAATGGATCCACAGTGGGAACAGGGTTGTTAGAAATGCTGGTGCCCCTGGTTTCCCTGGCAGCTTGCTTTTCTCTACGTGCCTGAGAAGTGTCAGCATCTGTGGGGGCAACTCTATCCATGCTGGTGATTGCTCTGATTGCCCCAATTGTGTTGCCCTCTTTAGTTTTTTGCTCACCTGGACTCTGATTTTTTCGTTGTCACTGGAATGATTAGGGGGATCTGCCTCTCCCATTTTCGTGTTGAAGGGAAAGGCAAATGAGATTGTCAGCTTTGGGAAAATTGCTTAAAGATTTATTGACAGCCGAGGCTAGAGACTTGCTACCTCTTTCTTGCACAGCTTAACAAGCATTTTCAAAAAGTAGCAAGTTGTGCCAAGCCTTGATGGTTCGTGGAGCATTTAGAATAGCTGAATCATCGTTTACTTTTTTAAAGAGGTCTGTGAGTTTCCCAGCTGCATATGAACGTCCTGCTTTGGGATTATGTTGGAGTGTCCTGGTATCTGTTGATTTGATTGCCTCTAAGTTATTATTTGAGGAGATGAGGCATGTTGGAGTGCGTTCAGGTGGTTGAAGTGACAGAAGGTCATCACTTTCCAAGAGAGAATATCCTGAACCAGGGCGGCTACCACGTTTGAGAAGAAAACTATTTAATGTTGAGGCCACAATCCTGTAAACACAATTGACACTTGCCTCTCCTAATATTGTTAGCTGCACAATTTTTTTGGTTGCTACTTTCCTCCTGATTAACATCCAACCAGCTGGCTAGATTATGGAAGATACGAGAAACTGGGTGGAGCATATTTATAGAGGAGGCATTACTCTTGATGCAAGGAGGATATGTGGTAGGTGGAGGAAGTATGTTTCACCCTGGTAGGACATGAGGGAAAGGAAGGGAAAACTACATTCTACCCTAGGGGGTGGCAGTGTGTACTCACCTAATTGTGGTTGCAGGGGTCGAGACTCAGCTCCTGGTCCCGACTACTTCACTAACGTGAAGTATTTATTACATATATTTTTTTTTTGGCTCAACAGTTTTACAAATTATAATTGAAAATATTGCAGCCCCAAGAGGACTCGAACCTCTGACCACCAGCAAGTGCAAGGAAGCTGGCGCTCTACCAACTGAGCTATGGGACAATTGTAATCAACATGTATTAATGTTGATAGAATTATCGACAATATGTTAGGTAAATGAACACAAGTGCAACTAATGTATTGTGGCAATGTTTCGCTCTCCATGAGCTTTATCAAGTCGTTACAAACAATGCATGGAAATATAAACACATATGCAGTATAATGTGATCCTTTATTGACTACGTTTCGCCCACACAGTGGGCTTTTTCAAGTCACAAACAGTTCTGTTTGTGACTTGAAAAAGCCCACTGTGTGGGCGAAACGTAGTCAATAAAGGATCACATTATACTGCATATGTGTTTATATTTCCATTATGTCGGTATTTTATACCATTTATTTCCACAAACAATACATGGACACAAAGGGTATATATATAAGCTTAGAAGTGTAATACTAGTGGTGGTAGTAGTAGTAGTAGTAGTAGTAGTAGTAGTAGCAGTAGTAATATTAGTTGTAGCAGTAATAATACAATATGGTAGAACAATCAACTAGCACATTAGTAAAAAGTTGTAAAAGCCATTACTTGGGTAGCATAAAAATGGGTTAGACAAATATTTCTGTTAGTGGTTGAATTTGAGAAGGTCTCTTTCAGTGTTCCTCCTCTGTTATGTTCTTGTGTAGAAGTAGCAGCAAAGACTATGTGATGGTAGGGTTTATTGTTTTGAAGAGGATTTTTGCTAATGCTTCAGAGTTGATGAAGTTTTGATTCCAATTTGACTCCCCTGGGAAGAAATTTCAAGTCCAAGGGGAGGATATTTGGCCACGGGAGAAATTGGGAAGGGTTCTGTACCTATATAAACTTTCCACAGAAAACTGCACCAGACTTTATTTGCTGCCATCTGAAGAACGCCAGGTCAACTACCCTCAGCTGATGCCTCCCTTATATCTCCTGTGCAGAGAGGTAAACAGTCCTGTGTTTCACTTTTATTTTTAAAGGTCTTATGCCAATTTTGGTAGTTTGTGCAGTACATTTGTGTTCGGTATTAAGTTAATTATAAAGTGATATAGTGTTATTGGAACGACACAGCATAAAAAAGTTGATAAATTGCTAAAATCTAAGTTTTCTGGCGGTGTGAGTATTACACTTCACTGTCTTGGAAAACATGGGATCCTAGATATTTATACATATGAACAGAATCACGAGGGGATGATGGAAACGACGTTGCTCTTGGGCTTTCTCGTTGCCCTGTAAATGCTTCTTCAGGAGCAATGCAGTGAAGGTAATGGAATGTAAAAATTCAGTAGAGTACCCCTTGGTCTGGTGGCTAAATCTCTCGCTTCGCACTGCGAAGTTAGAAACACTGGGCGTATTTCTTTACACTGGTTGTCTATGTTCACCCATCAGTAAAATGGGTACCTGGGTGTTAGTCGACTGGTGTGGGTCGCATCCTGGGGCAAAGCTGACCTAATTTGCCCGAAATGCAAAGCGGCTTTTTTTGTAGTAGTAAGTCATTGATGTCAGCTAGGACTGTATACCTTGTACATGTACTTGTAGAAATGAAGATATTGTTTTTATTATTAATATTTTTATTATTATTATTATTATTATTATTATTATTATTATTATTATTATTATTATTATTATTATTATTATTGTTATTATAGAGCCCAAGGAGGTGTGTCCTGGAGTTTACCTGGAGAGAGTTCCGGGGGTCAACGCCCCCGCGGCCCGGTCTGTGACCAGGCCTCCTGGTGGATCAGAGCCTGATCAACCGGGCTGTTGCTGCTGGCTGCACGCAAACCAACGTACGAGCCACAGCCTGGCTGATCAGAAACTGACTTTAGGTGCTTGTCCAGTGCCAGCTTGAAGACTGCCAGGGGTCTGTTGGTAATCCCCCTTATGTATGCTGGGAGGCAGTTGAACAGTCTCGGGCCCCTGACACTTATTGTATGATCTCTTAACGTGCTAGTGACACCCCTGCTTTTCATTGGGGGATGGTGCATCGTCTGCCAAGTCTTTTGCTTTCGTAGTGAGTGATTTTCGTGCGCAAGTTCGGTACTAGTCCCTCTAGGATTTTCCAGGTGTATATAATCATGTATCTCTCCCTCCTGCGTTCCAGGGAATACAGGTTTAGGAACCTCAAGTGCTCCCAGTAATTGAGGTGTTTTATCTCCGTTATGCGCGCCGTGAAAGTTCTCTGTACATTTTCTAGGTCGGCAATTTCACCTGCCTTGAAAGGTGCTGTTAGTGTGCAGCAATATTCGAGCCTAGATAGAACAAGTGACCTGAAGAGTGTCATCATGGGCTTGGCCTCCCTAGTTTTGAAGGTTCTCATTATCCATCCTGTCATTTTTCTAGCAGATGCGATTGATACAATGTTATGGTCCTTGAAGGTGAGATCCTCCGACATGATCACTCCCAGGTCTTTGATGTTGGTGTTTCGCTCTATTTTGTGGCCAGAATTTGTTTTGTACTCAGATGAAGATTTAATTTCCTCATGTTTACCATATCTGAGTAATTGAAATTTCTCATCGTTGAACTTCATATTGTTTTCTGCAGCCCACTGAAAGATTTGGTTGATGTCCGCCTGGAGCTTTGCAGTGTCTGCAATGGAAGACACTGTCATGCAGATTCGGGTGTCATCTGCAAAGGAAGACACGGTGCTGTGGCTGACATCCTTGTCTATGTCGGATATGAGGATGAGGAACAAGATGGGAGCGAGTACTGTGCCTTGTGGAACAGAGCTTTTCACCGTAGCTGCCTCGGACTTTACTCTGTTGACGACTACTCTCTGTGTTCTGTTAGTGAGGAAAGTATAGATTCATCGACCGACTTTTCCTGTTATTCCTTTAGCACGCATTTTGTGCGCTATTACGCCATGGTCACACTTGTCGAAGGCTTTTGCAAAGTCTGTATATATTACATCTGCATTCTTTTTGTCTTCTAGTGCATTTAGGACCTTGTCATAGTGATCCAATAGTTGAGACAGACAGGAGCGACCTGTTCTAAACCCATGTTGCCCTGGGTTGTGTAACTGATGGGTTTCTAGATGGGTGGTGATCTTGCTTCTTAGGACCCTTTCAAAGATTTTTATGATATGGGATGTTAGTGCTATTGGTCTGTAGTTCTTTGCTGTTGCTTTACTGCCCCCTTTGTGGAGTGGGGCTATGTCTGTTGTTTTTAGTAACTGTGGGACGACCCCCGTGTCCATGCTCCCTCTCCATAGGATGGAAAAGGCTCGTGATAGGGGCTTCTTGCAGTTCTTGATGAACACAGAGTTCCATGAGTCTGGCCCTGGGGCAGAGTGCATGGGCATGTCATTTATCGCCTGTTCGAAGTCATTTGGCGTCAGGATAACATCGGATAGGCTTGTGTTAATCAAATTTTGTGGCTCTCTCATAAAAAATTCATTTTGATCTTCGACTCTCAGTCTGGTTAGCGGCTTGCTAAAAACTGAGTCATACTGGGACTTGAGTAGCTCACTCATTTCCTTGCTGTCATCTGTGTAGGACCCATCTTGTTTAAGTAGGGGCCCAATACTGGACGTTGTTCTCGATTTTGATTTGGCATAGGAGAAGAAATACTTTGGGTTTCTTTCGATTTCATTTATGGCTTTTAGTTCTTCCCGCGATTCCTGACTCCTAAAGGATTCTTTTAGCTTAAGTTCGATGCTTGCTATTTCTCTGACCAGTGTCTCCCTACGCATTTCAGATATATTGACATCTTTTAGCCGCTCTGTTATTCTTTTCCGTCGCCTGTAAAGGGAGCGCCTGTCTCTTTCTATTTTACATCTACTCCTCCTTTTTCTTAGAGGAATATGCCTTGTGCATACATCGAGTGCCACCGAGTTAATCTGTTCTAGGCATAAGTTGGGGTCTGTGTTGCTTAGTAAATCTTCCCAGCTTATATCGGTTAGGACTTGGTTTACTTGGTCCCACTTTATGTTTTTGTTATTGAAGTTGAATTTGGTGAATGCTCCCTCGTGACTAGTCTCATTATGTCGGTCTGGGGCTCCACGCATGCATGTCTGAACCTCAATAATGTTGTGATCTGAGTATATTGTTTTTGATATGGTGACATTTCTTATCAGATCATCATTGTTAGTGAAGATGAGGTCTAGTGTATTCTCCAATCTAGTAGGCTCTATTATTTGCTGGTTTAAATTGAATTTTGTGCAGAGATTTAAAAGCTCGTGTGAGTGTGAGTTTTCATCAGAGCTGCCTCCTGGTGTTATTACTGCAACAATATTATTTGCTATATTCCTCCATTTTAGGTGCCTTAAGTTGAAATCCCCCAGGAGCAAGATGTTGGGTGCAGGAGCTGGAAGATTTTCCAGACAGTGGTCAATTTTTAACAGCTGTTCCTGGAATTGCTGGGATGTTGCATCCAGAGGCTTGTAGACTACCACAATGACTAGGTTTTGGTTCTCGACCTTTACTGCTAAAACTTCCACTACATCATTTGAGGCTTTAAGGAGTTCTGTGCAAACAAGTGACTCTGCAATGTACAGGCCAACCCCCCCCCCCTTTTGCCTGTTCACTCTGTCACATCTGTATAGGTTGTAACCTGGGATTCATATTTCGTTGTCCAAGTGATCCTTTATGTGGGTCTCAGTGAAAGCCGCGAACATTGCCTTTGCCTCTGCAAGCAGTCCACGGATGAAAGGTATTTTGTTGTTTGTTGCTGGCTTTAGACCCTGTATATTTGCAAAGAAGAATGTTCTCGGACTGGTGGTATTGTTGGTACTGGGGGGGGATGTTTTTTCCGGCATTAGTATCTGTATCTGTTGGTTTGGAGTGGAGGCCATCGACTGTGGTTCCACTCCAGGAATGACTGGATTTGGTGTACGATTTCTGCCATTTCCTGCCAGTTTTTTTTCCTTCCTGGCACTAAAAAACCTCTCCCTCTTGAGTGGCTGTGGCTACCCAGGTTTTCCCATGGCCTGGATGTTTTGTATCTTTTTGTCCCCTTTAGATGGTATGCCTGGCAATTTAAGTTATAGCACAGTCTTTCCTGTACTGAAGAGGTACACAGTTCAGGGTGAAAAAGCTTACAGGAAGGGAGTTTGCATTTTCCTGTTGTCATATGGGCATGGCTTTTTCTAGGGTGGTCATAGTTGCACGTCCCATCTGTTTTTCCAGATTTCCCATGCCAGCAGATACCAAGTGCATAGTATGTGCACAGGCTTGGTTTCCGTTTGCCTTGGGTTTCTGTGACTCTATTCCCTGTTGGTGCATGTTTACCTGTCTTACTTCTGTCCTCCCTAGCACCAACAATGGAGCTCCCACCAGTTGTCAAGAACACATTTCAGCCAGGAAGGCAGATAGGGTCTTCTACTGACATTTCAGAAGGAAGCCTACAAGCTCTCCCTCTGAAAGGTCAGTCTGCAACAGCACCTAATTAGCCACCACATACCAAGATGGTCAGCTTCATCCTTGAAGGCAGTGATTAACCGTGCTTTTGACTGACTGAAATGACATATAGGATTTAGATTTTGTATGGTGTCTCATATACAGGACAGGGACTTCGTGTTGTGTCTCTTGCACAGGATGAGTACCCCAAATGAAAACTGAATTATCTGCAACTGTTGAGAACACTCTCCTAATACACTTGGCACATGACACACACACACACAAACACACACACACACACACACACACACACACACACACACACACACACACACACACACACACACACACACACACACACACACACACACACACACTCACACACACACACACACACACACACACACACACACACACACACACACACACACACACACACACACACACACACACACAAACACACAGACATAGACAAGGATATACACCACACCACCGTATCACTTGTTCTCTCTAGGCTTGAATACTGCTGTACATTAACATCTCCATTCAAAGCAGTTGAAATCGCAAATCTAGAGAGTGTACAGAGATCCTTTACTGCATGTATAAGTTCTGTCAAGCACCTTAACTACTGGGAATGCTTTGGAAGCACTTGACTCGTACTCGTTGGAACGCAGGAGGGAGAGATATATCATAATCTACACTTGGAAAATCCTGGAACGAATGGTCTCAAATCTGCACACAGAAATCACCCCCTACGAAAGTAAAAGACTGGGCAGGCGATGCGAAATGCCCCTAATTAAAAGTAGAAGCGCCAATGGTACACTAGGGAAAACACCATAAGTGTCCGGGGCCTAAAACTGTTCAACAGCCTCCCATCAAGCATTCGGGGAATTGCCAATAAACCCCTGGCTGCCTTCAAGAGTGAGCTGCACAGATACCTAAAGTCAGTGCCGGATCAGCCGGGCTGTGGCTCGTACGTTGGGCTACGTGTGGCCAGCAGTAACAGCCTAGTTGATCAGGCCCTGATCCATCGGGAGGCCTGGTCATGGACCGGGCCACGAGGGCGTTGATCCCCGGAATAACCTCCAGGTAACTCACACACGCACGCACACACACGCACACACACACAATACATACAACCGATTCCTCAAAGGCGATGGGGAGGATAACATCTCTCCATGGATCCTGAGAGAGGGTACAGAGCCGCTGTGTGTACCACTAACAACAATCTTCAACACATCAGTCAAAACAGGACGACTACCTGTGTTTTGGAAGACAGCAAATGTAGTCCCAATTTTTAAAAAAGGAGACAGACATGAAGCATTAAATTATAGAACCGTGTCACTGACATGCATAACATGCAAAGTCATGGAGAAGATTATCAGAAGAGTGGTGGAGCATATAGAAAGGAATGAGCTTATCAACGACGGCCAGCCCCGTGTCAGGGACGGGAAATCCTGAGTCACAAACCTTCTGGAGTTCTATGACAGGGTGACAGCAGTAACACAAGAGAGAGAGGGGTGGGTAGACTGCGTTTCCTGGACTGTAAGAAGGCGTTTGACACAGCAGATTAGTGCAAGAGATTAGTGCAAAAGCAGGAGGACCATGCAAGGGTAACAGGGAAGGCAATTCATTGGATTAGGGAATACCTGTCAGGAAGACAACAATGAGTAATGGTACATGGCGAGGTGTCAGAGTGGGCTCCTGTGACGAGTGGGGTTCCACAGGGGTCAGTACTAGGACCGGTGCTGTTTCTGGTTTTTGTGAATGACATGATGGAAGGAATAGACTCAGAAGTGTCCCTGTTTGCAGATGATGTGAAGCTGATAAGAGGAATACAATCGGATGAGGACCAGGAAGAACTACAAAGTGATTCTGAAAGGCTGCAGGTCTGGTCCAGCAACACGACTTTGCACTAAGTTCAAAGTCATGAAGATTGGGCAAGGGCAAAGAAGACTGCAGACGGAGTACAGTCTAGGGGCCAAAGACTATAAACCTCATTTATAGAAAAAGATCTTGGGGTGAGTATAACACCAGGCACATCTCCTGAGGCGCACATCAACCAAATAACTGCTGCAGCATATGGGCGCCTAGTAAACCTAAGAACAGCATTCCGACATCTCAGTAAGGAATCATTCAGGACCCTGTACACCGTGTATGTTAGGCCTATATTGGAGTATGCAGCACCAGTTTGGAACCCACACCTAGCCAAGTATGTAAGGAAACTAGAGAAAGTGTAAAAGTTTGCAACAAGACTAGTCCCGGAGCTAAGAGGTTAAGCAAAATAGACCTAACTATGCTGGAGGATAGGAGAGATAGGAGGGATACGATAACGACATATAAACCAAGGTGGACAGAGAGAGGATGTTTCAGAGATAGTTCACAGCAACAATGGGTCACAGTTGGAAGTTGAAAACTCAGATGAATCACAGGGATGTTAGGAAGTATTTCTTCAGTCACAAAGTTGGAATAGTCTGGAAAGTGATGTAATGGAGGTAGGATCCATACATAGCTTCAAGAAGAGGTATGATAAAGCTCATGGACCAGGGAAAGTGATCTAGTAGCGACCAGTGAAGAGTCACAGCCAGCTGTGACTCAACCCCTGCAACCACAACTAGGTAAGTTCACATTCACACACCCACACACTGTCTCTTGTTCTCTTTCTCATACCGTTCCTTAGGTATCTCTTCTTCTTTCATGGAAGTAAAGAACAAATTCACCAACCATTCCAAATATATATTCTTATCTGCTTTTAGCCTCTGTCTTAATCCCAGATCCCAGCTGCTTTACTCCATATTATTCTACCCATTATACCTTGCACTTCCATCACACTCACCTTCAGCTCTTCCTTACTCCTACCAGGTATTACTCCTCCCTGCCCAAGGCTTGTTATGACTTCATCTTTTCTATCATACACATTTAACATATCAAAATATTCTCTCCAGCTTTCCAACATCTTCTCTCATTCCAATATGTCTTTTTAACAATTTTAACTGAAAAGCCCATTTGTTTTCCTGGCTTTCACAACTTATTAATCTCTAAAACTCCTTCATATTCTCAACAAAATTTGCTAATAAATATTCTCTCTACCTCACTTCTCATCACTTGTTTTATCTGTCTTTATCTCTCAATATGCTCTGCCAACCTTATATCAACTTTTTATTAAAACACTCTTTAATACACTAACTTCCTCTCGTTTACGACCTTATTTACATCATCATTCTACCAATCACTCTCCTTCTTTAGTTCAATACTTTCATTTCCTCTTACCCACTATTTTCATTCTTATTGTACTGCATCTGACCTACACAGTAGCTGCCCCAAAATAATGAACTGACATAACTATCGTCACTCTAAAACATTTACACATCCATAATACCCACCAACCTTTTATCAACCAATAAACAGCCAGATCAACTGCTGTCACTGCACATTACATCAAGTAAACTTATTTTTCAACTTTTCTAATATTTATAACATGGTACGAAACTTTTGCCTCTTCATAATTCTACTTCATCTTAAGCTCAACTTCAGGTATTAATCCTACTCAATCCCTGCATTGAAATCTTCTCACTATTATTAGATTTGTTTTGTTTAGTTCTAAAACATACAGTTCCCTTTCAGTTACAACATTAATAATCAGTTTTCTCTTATCACCTGCACAACGAAGCTCAAAACATACCTAATACAGATGAGATCTCCCAAGTATTGTAGAGGGACTTAAATATTTAGTTAATAACAGTACAGACACCTCATTCAGCTGTATATACTCTGAGAGTTTTATTTCTTTCAGTGTGTATACAATGAAAATTAAATTTCTAAATTATTGTTAGAGAAAATATTCAATCTTAAAGACCTTTGTATTTGAAACTTTGTATGAAGTTATAATCATACACACGGACCGTGACGGACGTGTACTTGATTCTTTAGCACAAACGAATTATAAATTTGATGTCTTCAGCAATAAAAAAATATTAATTGAGTCTCCTGCTTTCACGAGTTCTTAAACATCAGTAGATGAAAGTTGGTGTACATCCATGACATCAACATTGTAACACTACACAGTTCCAAACATCAACATTGTAACACTACACAGTTCCACACATCAACGTAGTAACACTACACAGTTCCAAACATCAACATTGTAACACTACACAGTTCCACACATCAACGTAGTAACACTACACAGTTCCAAACATCAACATTGTAACACTACACAGTTCCACACATCAACATTGTAACACTACACAGTTCCTCACATCAACGTAGTAACACTACACAGTTCCACACATACACGTTGTAACACTACACAGTTCCACACATCAACGTTGTAACACTACACAGTTCCACACATCAACGTTGTAACACTACACAGTTCCACACATCAACATTGTAACACTACACAGTTCCACACATCAGCGTTGTAACACTACAAAGTTCCACACATCAACATTGTAACACAACACAGTTCCACACATCAACATTGTAACACTACACAGTTCCACACATCAACGTTGTAACACTACACAGTTCCACACATCAACATTGTAACACTACACAGTTCCACACACATCAACATTGTAACACTACACTGTTCCACACATCAACGTTGTAACACTACACAGTTCCACACATCAACGTTGTAATACTACACAGTTCCACACTTCAACTTTGTAACACTACACAGTTCCGCACATCAACGTTTTAACACTACACAGTTCCAAACATCAACGTTGTTAACGTTATATAACGAAGATACTAATGCCGGAAAAAAAATCCCCCCCCAGTACCAACAATACCACCAGTCCGATAACATTCTTCTTGGCAAATATACAGGGTCTAAAGCCAGCAACAAACAACAAAATACCTTTCATCTGTGGACTGCTTGCAGAGGCAAAGGCAATGTTCGCGGCTTTCACTGAGACCCACAAAAAGGATCACTTGGACAACGAAATATGGATCCCAGGTTACAACCTATACAGATGTGACAGAGTGAACAGGCAAAAGGATGGGGGAGGGGGGTTGGCCTGTACATTGCAGAGTCACTTGTTTGCACAGAACTGCTAAATGCCTCAAATGATGTAGTGGAAGTTTTAGCAGTAAAGGTCGAGAACCAAAACCTAGTCATTGTGGTAGTCTACAAGCCTCCGGATGCAACATCCCAGCAATTCCAGGAACAGCTGTTAAAAATTGACCACTGTCTGGAAAATCTTCCAGCTCCTGCACCCAACATCTTGCTCCTGGGGGATTTCAACTTAAGGCACCTAAAATGGAGGAATATAGCAAATAATATTGTTGCAGTAATAACACCAGGAGGCAGCTCTGATGAAAACTCACACTCACACGAGCTTTTAAATCTCTGCACAAAATTCAATTTAAACCAGCAAATAATAGAGCCTACTAGACTGGAGAATACACTAGACCTCATCTTCACTAACAATGATGATCTGATAAGAAATGTCACCATATCAAAAACAATATACTCAGATCACAACATAATTGAGGTTCAGTCATGTATGCGCGGAGCCCCAGACCGACATAATGAGATTAGTCACGAGGGAGCATTCACCAAATTCAACTTCAATAACAAAAACATAAAGTGGGACCAAGTAAACCAAGTCCTAACCGATATAAGCTGGGAAGATATACTAAGCAACACAGACCCCAACTTATGCCTAGAACAGATTAACTCGGTGGCACTCGATGTATGCACAAGGCATATTCCTCTAAGAAAAAGGAGGAGTAGATGTAAAATAGAAAGAGACAGGCGCTCCCTTTACAGGCGACGGAAAAGAATAACAGAGCGGCTAAAAGAGGTCAATATATCTGAAATGCGTAGGGAGACACTGGTCAGAGAAATAGCAAGCATCGAACTTAAGCTAAAAGAATCCTTTAGGAGTCAGGAATCGCGGGAAGAACTAAAAGCCATAAATGAAATTGAAAGAAACCCAAAGTATTTCTTCTCCTATGCCAAATCAAAATCGAGAACAACGTCCAGTATTGGGCCCCTACTTAAACAAGATGGGTCCTACACAGATGACAGCAAGGAAATGAGTGAGCTACTCAAGTCCCAATATGACTCAGTTTTTAGCAAGCCGCTAACCAGACTGAGAGTCGAAGATCAAAATGAATTTTTTATGAGAGAGCCACAAAATTTGATTAACACAAGCCTATCCGATGTTATCCTGACGCCAAATGATTTCGAACAGGCTATAAATGACATGCCCATGCACTCTGCCCCAGGGCCAGACTCATGGAACTCTTTGTTCATCAAGAACTGCAAGAAGCCCCTATCACGAGCCTTTTCCATCCTATGGAGAGGGAGCATGGACACGGGGGTCGTCCCACAGTTACTAAAAATAACAGACATAGCCCCACTCCACAAAGCAACAGCAAAGAACTATAGACCAATAGCACTAACATCCCATATCATAAAAATCTTTGAAAGGGTCCTAAGAAGCAAGGTCACCACCCATCTAGAAACCCATCAGTTACACAACCCAAGGCAACATGGATTTAGAACAGGTCGCTCCTGTCTGTCTCAACTATTGGATCAATCACTACGACAAGGTCCTAAATGCACTAGAAGACAAAAAGAATGCAGATGTAATATATACAGACTTTGCAAAAGCCTTCGACAAGTGTGACCATGGCGTAATAGCGCACAAAATGCGTGCTAAAGGAATAACAGGAAAAGTCGGTCGATGGATCTATAATTTCCTCACTAACAGAACACAGAGAGTAGTCGTCAACAGAGTAAAGTCCGAGGCAGCTATGGTGAAAAGCTCTGTTCCACAAGGCACAGTACTCGCTCCCATCTTGTTCCTCATCCTCATATCCGACATAGACAAGGATGTCAGCCACAGCACCGTGTCTTCCTTTGCAGATGACACCCGAATCTGCATGACAGTGTCTTCCATTGCAGACACTGCAAAGCTCCAGGCGGACATCAACCAAATCTTTCAGTGGGCTGCAGAAAACAATATGAAGTTCAACGATGAGAAATTTCAATTACTCAGATATGGTAAACATGAGGAAATTAAATCTTCCTCAGAGTACAAAACAAATTCTGGCCACAAAATAAAGCGAAACACCAACGTCAAAGACCTGGGAGTGATCATGTCGGAGGATCTCACCTTCAAGGACCATAACATTGTATCAATCGCATCTGCTAGAAAAATGACAGGATGGATAATGAGAACCTTCAAAACTAGGGAGGCCAAGCCCATGATGACACTCTTCAGGTCACTTGTTCTATCTAGGCTCGAATATTGCTGCACACTAACAGCACCTTTCAAGGCAGGTGAAATTGCCGACCTAGAAAATGTACAGAGAACTTTCACGGCGCGCATAACGGAGATAAAACACCTCAATTATTGGGAGCGCTTGAGGTTCCTAAACCTGTATTCCCTGGAACGCAGGAGGGAGAGATACATGATTATATACACCTGGAAAATCCTAGAGGGACTAGTACCAAACTTGCACACGAAAATCACTCACTACGAAAGCAAAAGACTTGGCAGACGATGCACCATCCCCCCAATGAAAAGCAGGGGTGTCACTAGCACGTTAAGAGACCATACAATAAGTGTCAGGGGCCCGAGACTGTTCAACTGCCTCCCAGCACACATAAGGGGGATTACCAACAGACCCCTGGCAGTCTTCAAGCTGGCACTGGACAAGCATCTAAAGTCAGTTCCTGATCAGCCGGGCTGTGGCTCGTACGTTGGTTTGCGTGCAGCCAGCAGCAACAGCCTGGTTGATCAGGCTCTGATCCACCAGGAGGCCTGGTCACAGACCGGGCCGCGGGGGCGTTGACCCCCGGAACTCCAGGTAAACTCCAGGTAAGAACAGATAAGAATAGTGACAGAAATCTGTTAACTGAACTATGAGGCACTCTGGTAACTGATCTATGAGACACTCTGGTAACTGAACTATGAGTCTCTCCGGTAACTGTGCTATGAGGCACTCTTATAACTGAACTATGAGGCACTCTGGTAACTGAACTATGAGGCACTCTGGTAACTGAACTATGAGGCACTCTGGTAACTGAACTATGAGGCACTCTGGTAACTGAACTATGAGGCACTCTGGTAACTGAACTATGAGGCACTCTGGTAACTGATCTATGAGACACTCTGGTAACTGAACTATGAGGCACTCTGGTAACTGAACTATGAGGCACTCTGGTAACTGAACTATGAGGCACTCTTATAACTGAACTATGAGGCACTCTGGTAACTGATCTATGAGACACTCTGGTAACTGAACTATGAGGCACTCTGGTAACTGAACTATGAGGCACTCTGGTAACTGATCTATGAGACACTCTGGTAACTGAACTATGAGTCTCTCCGGTAACTGTGCTATGAGGCACTCTTATAACTGAACTATGAGGCACTCTGGTAACTGAACTATGAGGCACTCTGGTAACTGAACTATGAGGCACTCTGGTAACTGAACTATGAGGCACTCTGGTAACTGAACTATGAGGCACTCTGGTAACTGAACTATGAGGCACTCTGGTAACTGATCTATGAGACACTCTGGTAACTGAACTATGAGGCACTCTGGTAACTGAACTATGAGGCACTCTGGTAACTGAACTATGAGGCACTCTTATAACTGAACTATGAGGCACTCTGGTAACTGATCTATGAGACACTCTGGTAACTGAACTATGAGGCACTCTGGTAACTGAACTATGAGGCACTCTGGTAACTGATCTATGAGACACTCTGGTAACTGAACTATGAGTCTCTCCGGTAACTGTGCTATGAGGCACTCTTATAACTGAACTATGAGGCACTCTGGTAACTGAACTATGAGGCACTCTGGTAACTGAACTATGAGGCACTCTGGTAACTGAACTATGAGGCACTCTGGTAACTGAACTATGAGGCACTCTGGTAACTGAACTATGAGGCACTCTGGTAACTGATCTATGAGACACTCTGGTAACTGAACTATGAGGCACTCTGGTAACTGAACTATGAGGCACTCTGGTAACTGAACTATGAGGCACTCTTATAACTGAACTATGAGGCACTCTGGTAACTGATCTATGAGACACTCTGGTAACTGAACTATGAGGCACTCTGGTAACTGAACTATGAGGCACTCTGGTAACTGATCTATGAGACACTCTGGTAACTGAACTATGAGTCTCTCCGGTAACTGTGCTATGAGGCACTCTTATAACTGAACTATGAGGCACTCTGGTAACTGAACTATGAGGCACTCTGGTAACTGAACTATGAGGCACTCTGGTAACTGATCTATGAGACACTCTGGTAACTGAACTATGAGGCACTCTGGTAACTGAACTATGAGGCACTCTGGTAACTGATCTATGAGACACTCTGGTAACTGATCTATGAGACACTCTGGTAACTGATCTATGAGACACTCTGGTAACTGATCTATGAGACACTCTGGTAACTGATCTATGAGACACTCTGGTAACTGATCTATGAGACACTCTGGTAACTGATCTATGAGACACTCTGGTAACTGAACTATGAGACACTCTGGTAACTGATCTATGAGACACTCTGGTAACTGAACTATGAGACACTCTGGTAACTGATCTATGAGACACTCTGGTAACTGATCTATGAGACACTCTGGTAACTGAACTATGAGACACTCTGGTAACTGATCTATGAGACACTCTGGTAACTGATCTATGAGGCACTCTGGTAACTGAACTATGAGGCACTCTGGTAACTGATCTATGAGACACTCTGGTAACTGATCTATGAGACACTCTGGTAACTGAACTATGAGACACTCTGGTAACTGAACTATGAGACACTCTGGTAACTGATCTATGAGACACTCTGGTAACTGATCTATGAGACACTCTGGTAACTGATCTATGAGGCACTCTGGTAACTGATCTATGAGACACTCTGGTAACTGATCTATGAGACACTCTGGTAACTGAACTATGAGACACTCTGGTAACTGAACTATGAGACACTCTGGTAACTGATCTATGAGACACTCTGGTAACTGATCTATGAGACACTCTGGTAACTGATCTATGAGGCACTCTGGTAACTGATCTATGAGACACTCTGGTAACTGATCTATGAGACACTCTGGTAACTGATCTATGAGACACTCTGGTAACTGAACTATGAGTCACTCCGGAAACTGATCTATGAGACACTCTTCGTTTGATGAAGGAGATGTTGGCAGAGGTTTAGAGTGGTTTAAGATAGACGAGCGGTGTATGCTCAGTGGTCCTACGCACATCCAACAACATTGGAGAGTTACTCTCATGTTGTCTTTCTATCGCTTACTCGCTTAACTCTGATAACTGAACTATTCCAAATGCTTTACCAGGTGCACCACTGTACCGATTGCACTGCTATACCTGTTGCACTGATATACCTGGTTCACCGCTATACTGGGTGAACCGCTGTACCAGGTGTACCACTATACCGCTGGTAAACGGCTGTACCAACTAGAGGACAGAATATGACCGTAGACTTATGTGTGAACCTTGGTCTCTTATCACATTTTGTCTCTCACATGACATTGTAAAATTCTGTTTTAATATTTAAATATATTTTAGTTCCTTCATCACACTTATGTATCATTCATCACTGGTGTTATTATTGTTTAATAATTGTTTTTATTTTGGAAATTACTGAATATAATGTTACTTAAAACACACAGTCATTTCCACCCCTCACCCACATGTACGTGAGTACACACACACACACACACACACACACACACACACACACACACACACACACACACACACACACACACACACACACACACACACACACACACACACACACACACACACACACACACACACACACAATTGAAAACTGAACACTCAGATGAGTCACATGGATGTTAGGAAGCACTTCTTCAGTCACAGAGTCGTCAGGAATTGGAATAGCCTAGCAAATGATATAGTGGAGGCAGGAACAGTACATAGTTTTAAGACGAGGTATGACAAAGCTCACGAAGCAGAGAGAGAGAGAGGGGACCTAGTAGCGATCACTGAACAGGCGGGGCCAGGAGATGAGTCTCGACCCCAGCAACCTCAATTAGGTGAGTACAATAAGGTGAGTACACACACACACACAAAGAATATAGAATACAGTACCGGAAAAGAAGCTGAAGGTATTATATACGAACGCAGATGGAATAAAAAAAAAATAAAAAGTGACGAGTGGCATGAAAAGGCATCACAAGACATCATACGGAAACTAAGCTTACAGAGTTGATAACAGACGCGATTTTCCCGACTGCCTATCAGATTCTGAGGAAAGACGGAGGGAACAGAGGGGGAGGAGAAGTTATATTGCTCATCAGAAACCAGTGGAGTTTTGAGAAGGGAGAAATAAACAGAGGGTAAGGAGATGGCTATGGGGGTCCGATGGTTTGGATAGTAGTGGTGTATGACGCGCCAGCGATTAACAAGAGACGAAGACAAGGGTATAATGAAAGCAACAGAATAATGAAGGATACACTGACTGGGAAAACCTGGAGCCGCGTGGGGGATGAAACACGTGACCACAAATTACAGGGAAGCATAGGGAAAGTTCATACCCAGGAGCAATAGAAACAATGGAAAAACCAGAGTGAGCCCATGGCTTAGCCAGAGGTGTAGTTAAAACAAGTCAAGTCCGCTAGAGCATGCAGAAAATATGGAAGGCAAAGGATCCAGGAAAACTTAACCCGAAGATGTATATAGGTAAGGAGAGAGGCCCCAGCAGCAATGTGAGAATGAAGAGGTATCGAAAGCCAAATCTGACCCAAAGTTGTTATATAGCCACATCAGGAGGAAAACAGCAGTCAAGGACCAAATAATTAGGCTGAGGAAGGAAGGAGGGAAGCTCACAAGGAATGACCAGGAGCTCTGTAAAGAGCATACAAAATATATATTAAATATGTAGCATTAAGAAAATCTAGAAGAACAGCAAATATGCAAAGAGAGCATAGAAGCATGTACAGAAGGAAAGGGATTAATGAATTACTTCAAAATGTGGATGTCACAACAAACAAGAAATGATCTTAGCTGAGAGATCACCGAGGTAGAACAATAAGTTAAGCTGTCGTACCAAACAGAGGGAACACGAAGGGAACAAAAAACCCATCCAGGATATTGCAAGAAACCTCAAAAATTTCTATATATATATACGAAATCCAAGTTAAGAACTACATGTAGAATGAGACTGTTAATCACAAGAGGTTCATACACAGATGATGAACACGAAATGACCGACATTGTAAAAGACTAACACAAGTCTATGTCTCGCATCCCACTAAACAAAAGCAGGGTGAAGAATGCTGATTTTTTTTTCATTACATGGGAAGGTCATACGGACCAAATAACAGATACATTCACTAGTCCCATAGAATTCAAAAAAGAAATAGAAAGTATGCCCGCTCATTCAGCACCTGAACCGGATTTGTGGAATTCTTTTTTTATAATAAAGTGCAAAGTGCCACCAAGATGAGCACTCAGAAAGAGAGTAATCTGAAACTGTTAAAAATTTTAGCCATGTTTTGAAGTTGCGTACCGGAATTCCTTCCTATAGGAATTCTGGTTCTTTTGAAATGATTTGAGGATTGCCAAATTTTTGTTAACAAATTATAGTCAGTGTCTTTTGGAGAAAGATCTTAGACCCAGGTGAAATACCACAAATCTTAACGACTGTAGTTATTGCTTATTTGCATGAGGAAAGTTAGTAAAGCACTAGCGAAAAATTACAACCCAGTAACTATTACTTCCCACATCATAAAAGTAAAGCTTTGAAAAGGTGATGAGATGCCAAATTACAAATTTTATGAAACAGCACAATCTACGCAACTCAAACCAGCAAGGTTTTAGAGCACGGAGATCATGCTTGTCACAACTGCTGAACCACTGTGACAGATTTATGGAGGCCTTGGAAGAAAACCATAACGCAGATGTGGTATACACGGATTTTGCAAAGATGTTTGACAAATGCTAACATGGGGTAAGTGCACACAAAATGAGGACTATAGGCATAACGGCTAGGGTAAGCAGATAGGTTTTTACCTTTGAAACGTAGAACACAAAGAGCAGCAGGAAGCTGAATTAAAAATCTCAGTACCCTTTGCACTTCTATTCTGTCTTATTCTCACAGCACACATTGGTAATAACACTAATCACAGTTTTGTATTATCATTGCCACCCCTGGCTGCACACACACATACACACAGTGAAGAGGCGGGGCCAAGAGCTGAGTCTCGACTCCCGCAACCACAATTAGGTGAGTACAATTAGATGAGTACACACACAAGAGGTATGATAAAGTATAATAAAGCTCAGGGAGCGGAAAGAGTAAATAGTAGCGGCCAGTGAAGAGGCAAGACCAGGAGCTGTAACTCGACCCATGCAACCACAACTAGGTGGGTACACACTCACACTCACATATGCGTGCACGCACGCACAAATGCGCACTCATGTGGGTAGAAAGTGCATGGAAGCAGAGGAGACGTTTGTACCCAGGGGCAAATAAAAAGACTGGGAAGACGAGTGAACCCATAGTTTACCAAGTGTGGTGAGGCAAAAGCCGCGTGTGTATGGAAAAGTATAGAAGGTAAAAAAATAAAGGAAAACAAGGATTGAGACGAAGACCAGAAACGAATATGCATATATAAGAAGGGAGGCTCAACGGTAGTTTGAAAACGACAAAACATTGAAAGTCAAATCCGACTCAGAGATGTTGTATATTTACGTCAGAAGGAAAACCACAGTCAGGGACCAGGTAATCAGATTGAAGAAGGAAGGTTAGGAGCTCACAAAGAATGACCAGGAAGTCTGTGAAGAGCTCAGCATGAGATTTAGAGAGATATTTTTAGAGGAGACAGAAAGATTTCCAGCAAACTAATACGTAGAGTGCACCAGCAAATGCTGGACACACTACGCACAACCGGGAAGGAGAAGAAACTGCTATGTGGGTTAGATACCTCGAAGGTGGTTCCTGAGGGAGCAGAGGCACTGTGTGTGCCACTAACAACAATCTTCAACAAGTCTATCGAAACAGGGCAACTGCCAGAGGTGAAGAAGACAACAAATGCGTTCCCAGTTTTTAAGAAAGGCGACAGACATGCAGCATTAAACTACAGACCAGAATCACTGACATGTATAGTATGTAAACTTTGAAGATTGTCTGAAGAATGATGGGGCACCTAGAAAGGAGACTGGTAAAAAAACAAGAGGAGCATACAGGAATAACAGGAAAAGCACTGCAATCTATCAGGAAATACCAAATAGGAAGGAAACGATGAGTCATGGTATGTAACGAAGTGCCGAGTGTGGTTCCACAAGGATCAGTCCAGGGGCCGGTGCTGTTTCTTGTATATGTGAATGACGTGACGGAATGGACAGAGTCAGAGGTGTCCCTGTTTTCACAGTGTGAAACTAATGAAGAGAATAATAGGAGACGAGATTCAGGAAAGAGTATATTGTTCTTCACTCTGCATATATGGCCACACTCACTATATTGTTCTTCATCCTCTGGCCTGAGGTCAGAGGTTCGAACCCTCTTGGGGCTGCAATGTTTTTATTAATTATAATTTTGTAATACAGTTCTTAGTCAAAAACAATATTTGTAATTCATCACGTTAGTGATCTCTCACATTATCAAGGAATATGGATAAGTACTTTACCCTCTGGTTTTAATGCAATGTATTATTAAATTCTTCCTAAATTTTATTAATTATAAATAAATCTAATTTATATAAACCAAAGGAAATATTCATATTATTTTCAAAGCTGATTTTTATGAAACATGTTTCAATGTTTCATAAAAAGCAGTTTTGAAAATAATATGAATATTTCTATTGGTTTATATAAATTAGATAGATTTATAATTAATAAAATTTGGGAGGAATTTAATAATACATTATACAAATAATAAATCTTAATTCATGGGTAGAGTACTTGGGTTGGGTAAATATTTTGTTAGTGGGATGTTGTGAATGACCTGTCTAGTTGGGCCAGTGGGCCTGCTGCAGTGTTCCTCCTTTCTTATGAGTCGGGTGTCGTCACGTGTCAGGTGTTTCTTTGTTGTGGGATGTGATGGTGTGGTGTGGTCTTGACCCTTTATAGTTCCTTGATAACCTGGAGTTTATCTGGAGAGAATCCCGGGGGTCAACGCCCCCGCGGCCAGGTCTGTGACCAGGCCTCATGGTGGATCAGAGCCTGATCAACCAAGCTGTTACTGGTGGCTGCACGCAATCCAACGTACGAGCCACAGCCCGGCTGGTCAGGTACCGACTTTAGGTGCTTGTCCAGCGCTTGGAATTTCACTATTCTTTCAGAGTGATTGTTTTGCATATTCTGGTATCTCCTGTTTAAAGTGATCTTATTGCATACTAACATATATGTATACAGTTTAATATCTGTATTATGCACCCCACAGCCATCCTGTGGGCAGTATTACATATTACAGAGGTACATAATGGATCCAGGGACTGGATCCCAAAGTTTTGATAGTTGAACAAGTTGCAAAGGTAATTAATGTAG